>NC_133656.1:190744210-190942858 GCF_009905375.1 Apium graveolens | reverse complement strand
AATTACTCATGTTCTCTTTAGTCAGTGATTTAAGGGAAACATGTAGATGATACAATTCAGTAGACATATCATTTATAGCATCATTGCATTTATCTTTAGAAAGCTGAGAGAGGTCGGTAGTGATTATCTGGTTGCTTGATGAACTAGTTTCATTCTCACAGAATTAGCCATCAAGGCTAAGTTGACATACTCCATATCATCATCTTCATTGACTCCATCAGCTGCCCAGTCATTTTCCTGAGTCAGAAAAGCCCTTTCCTTTTGTTGAGCAATTCAAATATTTCTTTTGTAATCCACTTGCTCAAATTTCTTCTTTCAGAAGTTGGCTTTTTGCACTCACTTGCAAAGTGTCTACTTGTGCCACAGTTATAAATTGAACTTAGACTTGTCCGCATGTTCTTGTTTGGCTTACTAGCTCTAGTGTTTTTCTTGAATTCATCTTTGCAAATCTTCTGGACAGAAAGGCCAGATGTTCATCAACATCATCAGAGTCATCTGACTGGAATTGTCTTCAACCTCAGCTGCTTGCTCCTTTCCTTGCTTGATTCTAATTTGCTTGTGCCAATTTGAGACTTGGCATTGTCTTTTCTTCATTCCTGGTTCAATCTCTCATTTTCAGCTACAAGTGCAACTGATCCACCTTTTCTCTTTCCCTTCTCCAACAACTCATCTTGCTCTATCTCAAGTTCATAGGTCTTTAAAATTCCATATAATCTTTCAAGTTTGAAGTCCTTATAATCTGAGAATTCCTTAGTGAAATAGTCATAGGCTTCCATTCCTTTGGTAGAGACCTTAGAAATTTTAAGTTGGAATCCTTGACTTGGTACACTCTACCATACAGCTTCAATCCATTCAACAGTTTCTGAAATCTATTGAAAGTATCATTCAATGATTCTCCTTCTTCAGAATGAAAATATTCATATTGTTGAATGAGAAGCTGCATTTTGTTTCTCTAACTTTCTCAGTACTTCATAGATAAGTTGCACAGTATCCCAAATTTCCTTAGCTGAGAGGCTGTTAATGACATTATCAAACATATCTTTGTCTAGGCCATTAAACAGAATGTTCATGGCCTTCTTGTCCTTGTGAACCTCTTCAATATCTTCAGGAGTCCATTCTGCTCTTGGCTTGGGAATAGACTGTCCAACAGCAACTGTGGCAGTAGCAACTGTGGCCACTTTATGAGGGATGTGAGGACCATTCTCAATGCAGTTTATGTAGCTTTCATCTTGAGAGAGAAAATGTAGATGCATCTTCACTTTCCAGTGATGAATTATCTCTTTCCAGGATTGGAATCTTCACTCCAATACTTCTTACTCATGATGTTAGTAGAATAGATCTTTAAACTCTTTGTATGTCAAGAGCTAGCTCTGATACCAATTGTTATTCCTAAGGAACTAACAATGAGATTTACAGAAGGGGGTTGAAGGTAAATCTCAAAACTTTTTCAAGTTTTGAGCAGTTTCAAAAGCTAAGTGTATGATGAACAGATGTGTGTAAATTGCTTTAAGTAAGTGCAGACAGATGTATATTCAAAACACAAATGTAAAGAACACAAAGGCTTTCAAAACTTTTCTAGTGGATTTGTTGTTCCACCAGAGATGTGTATTTCAGAAAATCTGTGATATAAAGAATTGGTCACAGCTGCTTCCTAGTACAAACTAGATGATTTTCTCTCTGAATTTTTCTAAATAGCTCTTGAAAATTCACACCTAATTACTAGCTGCAACTTGGTTTATATATCACCAAGTATTTCAAGTGAAGACAAAGATAAAATACAATTATAAAATAGTTCTTCACATGTTTCTTCTTCATTTCTCTATCCAATGCAATCTAAGATAATATGTGAATCTTTGAATACTTCCTTGTTTGCATCCGAATGGAATTGCTGCTTTCTCTTGATTTCCACGAGGCTACCACATTCCAATTGTCTCTGTCAACCCATGTGCCTCTGTCAGCTTATGAATTGTCACTATCAACTGCTATGGCACTGAGCATCCATTGAAGCTTTCATCTGTTGGTGGATTTATCCGTTGATGCTCTTATCCGTGATGCTTTAGCAGTTGAAGCTTTATCTGTTGATGCACTCATCTGTTGATGTATGTTATCCGTTGAAGCTTTAGAAACATCCGTTGAGGCTTTGTTTCTCATCCCTTGAAGGTCTTTAATTTACCAGTTGATACTACTTCATTATACAAAATTACAAGGCATGAAATATTTACAATTAGCCCTCCTATTTACATATCCACTAGTAGTCAACATGACTTATAACTTCCTACAACTTCTAAGAATTATAACTCATTTACAAAGACTGAAATGTGCTACAATACTAAACTTATTTCTAAGTAAAGCTACTCCATCAACGGATAGCCAAAGCGGTCTTATCGTTGAGGCTACAAACACTAGATTTCTACTTAAGTGTTTTGTTTAACTTATCATCAAACTAATACACATTATTCCTAACAATGTGCTTATGTGTTTATGTGTATTATGTGGTTAATCGAGTCTTACTTGCTAATATGTAATATACGAGTCAGTCATAAGCGCATGGGCAGACAATAGGAACGATGTGAAGTCGATTCAAGATGCAATTGAAGTACGAAATGACTAAATCAGTCTATTTCTCTAACAGAAGCTAAGCCAGCAAGGCAGGTTGAGTCGGTGATAAACAAAGATTACATAATTACAGTGAGTCGTGCAGAAGGCAAGTTTTTCCCCAATTCTACTTTCAGAATAGTGATATTTCTTCAGATTCTTATCCCGCTTGCACTTTTTTGATTCTCTTGTTCATATTTCATTTCGATTCTTGATTTCTCCTTTTTTTTGAATTCATTATTCATATTCCAATTGTTACCAAATATTGATATATTCTGGTGATTAGAATATGTCAAAGCATACCGATTATTCTGGTTGCTATTCCATGGACTGGATAATGATACTTTGGGGGTTAAGTTTACTTAATCCTAAGGACCGGAAATGATAACCAGATCCTTGAGATGGGCCGTAGTGCCTGGGTGCCCGACGGGATCTATATAGTGGGATATAGATCTGCACTGTAAGCTGGTGATCAGCAGGGTATAGATGCGAACTTGTGTCCAGTTTAGTTCGTTTGTAACTCACCAGTGATGGCCTTCTTTCTACTCTCACGGGGTTATATCTTTGCAGATATACCCAGGTTATTGTTTCATTTAAACTGCTTAAACACTGTTTATATTTGTGGACTTGTTGAGCAATTTTGGCTCACCCTTTTGTTGTTATTCACCTTATTATTTTCAGTTAAGAAGGAATATGAAACCCATCAGGACTCGAGTGGTAAAGAAACGGGTCAAGCCTCGGGATCCTTCATACCCAAGGTGTTGATCCCAATCCAGGAAGAAAGCTTTGAGTTGTCCGAACAGGTGGAGTGTAGATAGTTAGTGTGTGTGTTTGAATAAAGATGAAATTAGTTTAAAACTGGTTAGACAATGGTTTGTAATAAAGAGAGTTTATAAGATTTTGAATTTGGTTTATAATAAAGTACTTAGTGGTTCTTATTTTCATACTTCAACCTAAAAAGATCCTGGTTAGTGTTAAAGGGGTTTAGATTCATTTCTTTATTATTTGTTAATCAGATTGTACAGGTTTGGTGATTAGCTAGTAACCCCCAGACTTATACCCGGGTGGAGGGCGTTACAAAGAATGTCAAAGATAGTACCAGATGTAAGCGTTGAGGTAGAATTGCGTATAAAATAATATACAACGGTAAATGAAGTTTCGCCGAATAATAAATACGAACAGAATCCAAGGAAAAATAGAAGGCGTGCCAAAGTGGAGGGACCCTTATATGGGCATTCTTTTAATTAGACATTTCATTGGTAAATCATAAAAATAGCAAGTAACTTATATAGTAATGACGACCAAATATTTGATTTCCAAAACTTTAAAATGAGATTTCGGAAAAGATTTTCTTAATCAACTTTCAGAGGATTTTTGCATAAAATGAGTTTTACTATTTATGTTCTTGTTATTATAAACAGAAAATGACCTAAAAAGAAGAATGGAATTAGACTTGGAGGACCAAGTAGACCCACTGGTAAGAAGAAAGTTTAAAGTTTTCCATGAAAGACGAAAGTAAACTTTGTTTAATAAAATCAATAATTAAATCAACATGTTAAAACCATTATTTACCCAGTTCATGAAATTATTAAAATTTAAACAAGATTCGTGATTCGAACGGACAGAGGATGATTGAATAAAATGGAAAAATCTTCCAAATTATTGGAGAAGAATCGTATTTCTATCGACAAATTTGAGGCGTTGCGTGATCGATGGGCATTTCACGCGACAAAGATGAGATCTGAAATAGTGATTATAAATTTCGGAAGGACGCGATTAAGATCAAATTATTGAAGCATTTGATGTGAAGGCATTTCCAGACAGCATTTCGAAGCAATGATGTGACTTGAAGCGTGAACCTGTATTAAAGAAATCCTGAAGGCAGATGTAGGCGAAACGTGGAAGGTGATCAATGTAATAACCCCAAAATTTTCAACTTTTTGTAACCCTTGTGAATAGTGTTTTAGCTGAATGAGAAAACTTTTCATGCCACACTATGTAGGGGTTCTGTTATGGATATTCTGAGATATTAGTACTCTATAGTATATAAGTGTATGTAAAGATCGTCAGAATCCAATTCCGAACACTTTGGTTTTTCCCGGAAATCCACTAGATACGGGAGAATTGAGTATAAGGTAACAGGATAAAAAGGATTTAAATTAAAGGATTATAATAGAGGATCATAAAAAGGAATATAATGTATTGAGAAAGGTTAAGGGAACCTAAGTAATAAGATCCCGGGTATGATCCTTCAAACGATAAACGAAACGAAAGTTAAGCGAACCGTATAACAGATCAGCGGTCATTAGGCAAACAATTAGGAAGTTAATCAAAGGGATTAGAGAGGAGTGATGTCACCCAACCAATGAGAAGGAGGACAAGGAGGGAGGATGACATCAAACATGACATAGGCATGACATGGGAAGGAAGGAGGTGTGGTTTAACCACACAAATCAAGGGCAACAAGGTAATTGACTAAATCAAAACAAAAACAAATCAACCAAGCCAAGCAAAATCATTTTCATCAAAATCAAAAAGAAACCAAGGCATTGTTTCTTGCTCTCGGCTTTTTACTTTAAAGGCAAGAATTCAAAATCAAGATCCAAGCTTCCTAAATTGGTGAGTTAATTCCCTAATCATCTTCATGCTTAGTTAGGGCTATATCATGAGTTTAAGCCATCAATTCCTTCTCAATCTTCTTCATTTAATCAAAGAAGAAGACAATGAATAGTGTTTTCAAGTTTTTAACTTGAAATTTTTCTTGTTTTCCTTGAAGATCCAAGCATTCCTAAGACTTCTCAAAGCTTCTTAAGGCTTCCTAGCTCCTCCCACCACTTCAAGGAAGGTATATCATCTCCAAACCCTAGATTCCTATGTATTATAAGATGATTTTGATTAGTAGGGTGATATTGTAGCTTGTTGTGTGATTTAGAGTTTGGGATTGAAATGGTATTGAAATGGAATGGTAAATGTTGTGTTTTGATTAAAAGAACTTAAGTAGTTAAAGTTAAGCTTAGGCATAAGTATGAATGTTAAAATTGAATTGGTTGGGGTTGTTATGATGTGATAAGGATGGATGTTGGTTGTATGTTGGATTTGAGGTTGAATTGGGTTGGTTTTGAATGGTTTAAAATTGGGAAATCGCGTAAACATAGCCGTCGTAACGTCCGATTTTCTTTAGACTGTTTTTGTGCATAACATTAGGACCCGAGAACCCCCTGCTAGATTATGACCATTGCCATGTTTAGATAGTTGTTACGAGCTTCGTTTTGATATGTAGTTCGTTCGATTCCGATGCACGGTTTAGGAGAAACGACCGTTTCAAGTAACGGCGTTTCGCGAACGAAACTTTTCCCCTCGCCTTACTTTGAAACATAGGTTAAAGACCAAAAAGGGTTAATTAATGTATGAAACATTTATGGTAAGTGTGTTAGGCAGTTGGTAAGACACTCGCGAAGGAATCGCCTTAAAACTCGTAAAGGTTAAATTATTAAAAATGGTGGAGCCGAGGGTACCCGAGTGACTTAAGCAATCAGTAAGCGCAAAACAAGCGTTAGAGTCTAAGTTAGTTAAAGTATAGATTTACAAGTGACTTTGGTTTAATTCCAACTTACTTGTTGTTTATAGGTTACCAGACTCGTCCCGAGCCTTTTATCACCCCAAGTCGCTCAGGCAAGTTTTCTACCGTTATAACTGTTGTTGTGATGTATATAGTATTGCATTATCTTGCGATAGATGCATGTTGGTTAATTAGCAAATGTTGCAATATATTGAAGCATGCTGCTATGGTATATATATGCATGCCTGTTTCGTATTCTTTCCATATATATCTGTTGATTCAGTTGATAATACCTATGCTAGAGGATAGCGGTAATTTGCATATACCCTTTATAGGGACCCAAAGGTGAAAATATTTTCTAAAACCGGGAGTCGAGGATCCCGAGTAGATTTTGTATATATGGATATAATATAATATATACTTATATATATATGGTCATAGTTTTCAAAACTATTAATCGAATAAGGTTTATTCGATAACTTTAACTTTATTTTATTATTGAATATTATTTCGAATATTATTCGAGGCTTATGACTCCTTTATTTAATGAATATATTTTGAATATTCATTCGAGGGCTTATGACTCAGTTTATTATAATGAATTTATTTGAATATTCATTTGAGGATCTATGACTCCGATTATTTGCTGAGATATATTCTTTATTTTATTAAAGAATAAGGTGTCAATAATCAAACTTATTTTCGATTATTCAAATAAAGATAGTACTTTCATATAAGTATATCTTTGGTTATTTAATACTCGTTTCAAGTATAAGTTTTAATACTTCTACTTCAATTATTTTTATAAAGATTATCTTTATGGGAATATTATTTAAATAATAATATTCAGACATTTTCTAAATATTCTGGGGACTGATTTACTTCATTAAATCAGCTTTACTCCAAACACTCTTTAAAGTGTTTTCGAGTCTTCAAAATGATTTTTAAAAGTTAGAGCGGATCCCAAAACTCATTTTTATATTTAAGATCTTCCTTTTTAAGGGGATTTAAATACTCGCTCAAAACCTGAGGGATCCGGCTCTGTGGTGTATTTTATATTCGCAACACGGTTGCAGTTTTGGTAAATGAATTGATTACTTACCCAACGTTCGGGAAGTAAGTCCATCTATTGAGTCGGCATAAGCAACATGGGCTCAGTGGGCGTCCATGATAGTGTAAGTGGCTCAGTGGGAGTCCATCAAATGCATAAGTGGCTGAGTGGCAGTCCAGCATAAGGTCCTATTACGACCAGGGTGATGACCAGTGGGGAATTCGTCCATCTACTAGTAGAAAAGGTTACTTATGGGTATCTTTGCCTGATCAGCAAGATATCTGGTTTATGCCAAATTCTTTTCCTTTCCAAATTTATTGGATATTGCAATTCTGTTCATACTTTACATGACAGAGGTTTTCAGGAAATTGTATAAAGAAGATGTATATGTGGATATATATATATATATATATCAGAACTTAATGAAGTATATCACTTCATTTCCTTTAATAATATTTCAAAGATTTAATCTATTCAAATCTTGTCTTGTAGTCTCATCTATGTGATGAACTGTTGAAAGCTCATTATACTTTGAACAGTGGTAGTTCAAGTAGCTTTATAAATGATATAAGTGTAGTGAAGTATTTGGTAACTTCATCCCTTGTTTTTACTTATATCTAAGTAATTATCTTACACTTGATAAAAGATTCTAGTAAGTATCCATTTAGATACTTATATTATTGTTATCACTAATATTATCTTGCGAGCTGTAAGGCTCACTCTTGCTTTATTTCTTCATCACACAACAACAGTTAGGAAAGATGGCCAGACTCCAGCAGACCCAGCGCAAGCGCGTGGGAAGCGTCCCGCGTCTTCCCGATGATGTTGTAGCTGCTATAGCTGCAGAGGTAGATCTATTGTAGATCAGACCATCTACTTTTGAGAATCAATTATGTATAATTATAACTTGTGGCAGATAATGGCAATTAACTGTAAATTTATCAAGTAATCATTTTGGGTTGTAATAACTTTTAAATTGTGGATTCAAAGACTTGTACTTATTTCAATTTCATCTCTGAGACTATAACGGGTTGTGTGTGTGTGTTAGTGTGGGGTCACAGCATAAGGTTATTATTATTAATTAAGTGAAGTGATATTGTGGAAAGAAAGACCGTGACGACCCGGATCCCCGACCCCGGATCTGGGGGTGTTACAGAAATGGTATCAGAGCTAAGCGTTATAAACCTCAGAGATGATGCGACGATATAATAACAAACTCACAAAGATAATAAGAACTCTTGCCAAGTTCATGGTCGGACTACTTAAAGTAGTGCTGACAGTTAAAACCCTTACGGGAACCCTTATAAGTATCATGATAGTAACTTAGCTCGTTTAATGTGTAGGCGCCTGAGATAGAGGACCCTGAGATGTTCGAGCGTGAGCATGATGAGGCATGCTAGATGTTGAGGATCAGGAGGAGCCTGAGATGGAGGAGGATGAGGAGGACCCCTCAGAGGAGTCAGAGACGGAGGTCATTGCTATTTCAGATGAGGAGGACCCTCAGAGGAGTCAGAGACAGAGGTTATTGCTATTCCAGATGAGGAGGACCCGGATGAGGTCCCAGTAGCTGAGGAGCGTGTTGGACCTATGGTAGTGTATGCTGGTACCCCATTACCCACACTTCCGGTGGTCAGAGCCCCTACCCCTCCACCACTATCTGGATTCCCGATGATGACAGCTCAGAGACCCATACTTCCGAGCCTAGGCAGACCGAGGAGGCACCCTCAGCGGCTCCGGATTCACCACCTCTTGACCCTGCCCACAGGCAGTCTTCGTTAGCTCATGGATATGTTCAGGATGTTCTGAGGACCCGAGTGGCTGTTGCCGAGGGCCGACTGGATGAGGCCAGGAGGGAGTTGGATGCAGAGAGGGCGGGTAGGCGTACCCGAGCTTATGAGACTAGGGCTTCTATACCCCGATCCTTGAGGAGGGAGCTTACGGGGATAGAGCTCACATCCCGAGCGAGGCTCAGATCGCTCCAGGGGGACAGGCATGGTAGGATCTCCAGGCGGCAGGCCGACTATATCTTCCGTCGTGCGATGGAAAGGGTATGGGAGCTGACCCGCTCCGGTGTGTGATTCAGGATTGATGATGGAATAGTCTAGTTGTCTAGTTAGCCGAGGCCTTAGTAAGAGCCAATTTTCCGGGATAGTTGACTTGTATATAGCATCCCTTTTTCTGACTAGACAGATAGACTTGTGTATCACTTTTGGGACAGATGACTGTAGCACTGTTGTACTTTTGACCAGATCAAACTATGTATTTCTCGCATTATGTATATTTGTTTCCTTTGGTTCAGTTCATTAGTGACGGGATCACTGTTTTTATCATTATTATTACTGCACTTCGTATTAGAACTTTCTTAAAATAATAGAATTGCGATATACGTTCTCCCCATTATAAGAGCTGTGCAAGGCACAATGTTGTATATGATTGTGACCTAACGTTGAATTTCCCAATAATTTTTTTTATTATCAGAATCATGCCGCCAAGAAAGATTGGAACTAGGGCGAACCCTGGATCTGAGGACCAGGGAAGCCATAACCAGGATGATAGGAACCAGGAACACAGTGAAGAGGAAGATGAGGATTATGTGGAACAGGATGACTCCCTGTATGAAGAGGAAGAGGAAACATATGATGTTGAGGGATTTGAGATAGAGGCTGAAGAAGGAGAAACCGAGGTTGAGCAACCAGTACCAAACCCAGGCATGGATCCCATGGGCCAGTTCATGCAACTCCTAAGGCAGAATTTGGAACGTCAACCCAACCCACCCCCTCAAGGAAATAACAATACTGTGGCAAACTCTTTCAGGGCTTTTAAGTCCCTTAAGCCCCCTGAGTTCCACGGATCAGCCGACCCAGTTGAGGCAAGGGCATGGTTAAAGGAAATGGAGAAATCCTTTGAGATTTTGAGTACCGATGAGGCACAGAAGACTGTATTTGCTACCTACCTTCTGAAAGGAGAAGCTAACTACTGGTGGGAGGCCAAGAAAAACATGGAGACAGATGCTATTATAACCTGGGAGAGATTTAGTCAGTTGTTTCTGGGAAAGTATTTCCCGAGGTTTATGGAAAACCAGATGGAGCTCAAGTTCTTGGAGCTAAAGCAGAATAACTTGTCTGTAGCAGAGTACGAAGCGAAATTTACTGAGTTATCAAGGTTTGTGCCGGAGTTTGTGAGCACCGAGGAAAAGAAAGCTAGGAGGTTTCAGCAGGGACTGAAACCGTGGATTCAGAATAGGGTGGCAATCCTTGAGCTTACGGACTATGCCACTCTGGTGCAAAAGGCAACGATTGTAGAAGTCGGAAGTGAACAGATGCAGAAGGAAAGAGAGAAGAAAGGAATAAAGAGGAAAAGTATGAGCATGGGTGGAGGTTCCGCAGGAAGGAGCTTCCCAACTAGATTTAATCGAGGAGCAGTGTCCCTACCAGGAAGGAACACTGGGTTTAAGCGGCCAATGAGTGTGAGCGTGAGCCAGGGCGGCCAGAAGTCAAGAATGTCCTATTCCAACCAGTCTCGACCCCCATTTCCAGCCTGTAACATATGTGGAAGGAATCACACTGGGGAGTGTAAAGGAAAGCCAGTAACCTGCTTTAAGTGCGGTCGGGAAGGCCACTATTCAACTAAGTGCCCATCATCAACCCCTGCCGTCATTCCAACCACCACTTGTCATCAGTGTGGACGCCCAGGTCATTGGAAGAGGGAATGCCCAATGAACAAACCAGCAGCTTCGGGAGCAAGCAGGGCTGCTTCTAATAAGCCACCTACTGCGAGGACTTTCAACATGATAGTCCAGGATGCTATGAAAGATTCAGATGTGATAGCAGGTACCCTTTCTCTAAATTCAGTCAGTGCAAATGTTTTATTTGATTCGGGAGCAACTAAATCTTTTATATCAAAGGACCTTGCACGTAAGTTAAGACTTAAGGCTGAACCCTTGATAGAACCCTTACAAGTAGAAATAGCCAATCATGAAATTATTCCTGTTAACCAGATTCACCCCGTCTGTGAGATAGGCGTAGGGGAGCAATCTTTTAGTGTTGATCTGATTCCTTTTAAATTAGGGGAGTTTGATGTAATTTTGGGAATGGACTGGCTATCTAGCAATGATGCTCAGATAGACTGTAAAGGGAAGAAAGTTAAGCTAAATATCCCAGGGAAGAAGGAAGTTATATTTAGAGGAAAGAGGCAGACGCAGAAATTTTTGACTATGACCCAGGCCAGAAGGATGCTACGAAAAGGAAATGAGGCCTACCTAGCCTATGTGGTGGACACGCAGAAGGAGGTGCCCAACTTACAAGATATTCCAGTAGTCAACGAATTTGAAGATGTATTCCCACAAGGCCTTCCGGGATTACCACCCGATAGAGTGATTGAATTTGCTATTGAGTTGGCCCCGGGGACGGCGCCAGTTTCAAAGGCACCTTACCGGTTAGCCCCGTTAGAAATGAAGGAATTAGCTATCCAATTGCAGGAACTCTTGGATAAGGGTATGATAAGACCCAGTGTGTCTCCGTGGGGAGCACCAGTTTTATTTGTTAAGAAGAAAAATGGGAGCATGAGGTTGTGCATAGACTATCGAGAGTTGAACAAGCTAACCATAAAGAACAGGTACCCATTACCTAGAATAGACGATCTGTTCGACCAGCTAAAGGATGCTGTTTATTTTTCCAAGATCGACCTGAGAACTGGATATCACCAACTAAAGATTAAACCCGAAGATATTTCCAAGACAGCGTTCCGTACCAGGTATGGGCATTATGAGTTCTTGGTAATGTCCTTTGGATTAACCAACGCCCCAACGACTTTCATGGATTTAATGAATAGAGTATTTAAGAAGTACTTGGACAAATGTGTGATAGTTTTTATTGATGATATTTAGATCTACTCAAGAACTGAGGCAGAACATGCAGAGCATTTGAGGATAGCTCTAGGAATACTCAGAGAGGAGCAGTTGTATGCCAAATTCTCGAAGTGTGAATTCTGGCGGAATGAAGTACAGTTTTTAGGACATGTGATCAATAAAGAAGGAGTATTGGTCGACCCCTTCAAGATAGAGGCGGTCTCAAATTGGGAAAGGCCAACCACACCCACAGAGGTAAGGAGTTTTATAGGATTGGCCGGCTACTATCATAGATTTGTACAGGACTTTGCGAAGATCGCAACCCCTTTGACACGACTTACTCGTAAAACAGAGAAGTTTGAATGGACGGAAAAATGCGAGAACAGTTTTCAGGAATTAAAGAAAAGGTTGATAACGGCTCCGGTATTGGCATTGCCGGACGGAAAAGGAGATTTTGTGATATATAGTGACGCGTCGCACAAAGGATTATGATGTGTGCTTATGCAGCACGGTAAAGTGATTGCGTATGCGTCGAGACAATTGAAGGAATACGAGGTTAGATATCCTACTCATGACCTTGAGCTCGCGGCAATAGTATTTGCCTTAAAAATTTGGAGGCACTACTTGTATGGAGAGAAGTGCGAGATTTTCACAGACCATAAGAGCCTCAATTACATATTTACGCAGAAAGAGCTCAACATGCGCTAGAGGAGATGGTTAGAACTAATCAAGGACTATGATTGTGAGATTCTCTATCATCCAGGAAAAGCCAATGTGGTGGCTGATGCCCTTAGTAGAAAGGAAAGACTCAGAATGATAACAACTTCGGAAGAATTGATAAGGGATTTTGAGAAAATGGAAATAGAAGTAAAGGTAACCGGAACTGGAACTGGAACTGAAAAGCTTTTTGAGATCTCAATGCAGCCAGAGTTATTGGAAAAGATCAGATTGTGCCAGGAGAAAATAATGAATGAAGGTAGAGAGTCAATGACTGGAGAGGAGATCCATACTGAGAAAGATGATAAAGGGATAATGAGGTACTCCTACCGGATTTGGGTTCCGAATGTTCAAGAGCTTAAAGATGAGGTATTGGATGAAAGCCATAGTTCAAGGTATTCCATTCACCCGGGAAGTACCAAGATGTATAGGGATTTGAAGGAATATTACTGGTGGCCCAATATCAAGAGGGACGTAGCAGAATGGGTAAGCAAATGTTTGACTTGCCAAAGGGTAAAGGCAGAGCACCAGAGACCCAGTGGACTCTTACGACCCCTGGAGATTCCCGAATGGAAATGGGAACAAATAGCGATGGATTTTATTGTAGGCTTGCCAAGGACGAAAGCCAATCACGACGCCATTTGGGTAATTATAGACCGACTGACAAAGTCAGCTCATTTCATTCCTATCAATGAGAGATACACAGTCGATAGACTGGTGGACATTTACCTTAAGGAAATAGTAACGCGACATGGAGTCCCAGCGTCCATTGTCTCAGACCGAGACCCCAGGTTCAACTCCAGATTTTGGAGGAGCTTTCAGGAATGTGCGGGGACCAAGTTAAATATGAGTACCGCGTACCATCCCCAGACGGATGGGCAGAGTGAAAGGACCATCCAGACACTAGAGGATATGTTGAGAGTCTGTGCAATAGACTTTAAAGGGAGTTGGGATGATCACTTGCCGTTGATCGAGTTTTCTTATAACAATAGCTTTCATGCTAGCATCGGAATGCCGCCTTATGAGGCCCTGTACGGAAGAAGGTGTCGATCTCCCTTATACTGGGATGAAGTAGGAGAGCAGAAGATGCTCGGACCCGAAGTGGTCCAAAGGACCAAAGATATAGTGGATCTTATCAGAGGGCGACTTGTAGCAGCCCAAGACAAACAGAAGAAATATGCAGACCTAGCCCGAAAGGACAAGGAATATGAAATAGGGGACTTAGTACTGCTAAAGGTATCCCCTTGGAAGGGATTAATGAGGTTCGAAAGGAAAGGAAAACTAAGCCCAAGATACATTGGACCTTTTGAGATATTAAGACGGATTGGAAAGTTAGCTTACGAGCTAGCCTTACCCCCTAATTTGCAACAAGTTCATAATGTGTTCCATGTGTCAATGCTAAGGAAGTATCATCGGGATGCCAGACACATAGTGGAGTACGAGCAGGTGGATGTGCAGCCAGATCTAACTTACGTGGAGAAGCCAGTAAGGATTATAGATAAGAAGGAGCAGGTGCTTCGGAACAAAGTGATCAAGCTAGACAGAGTACTATGGCAGAATCATAATGTGGAAGAATCAAATTGGAACTAGAGAGCACGATGCTAGAAAAGTACCCCCATTTGTTTTCTGTTTGATTCCGGGACGGAATCCTTTTAAGGAGGGGAGACTGTAATAACCCCCAAAATTTTCAACTTTTTGTAACCCTTGTGAATAGTGTTTTTGCTGAATGAGAAAACTTTTCATGCCACACTATGTAGGGGTTCTGTTATGGATATTATGAGATTTTATTAGTACTCTATACGGTATATGAGTGTATGTAAAGATCGTCAGAATCCAATTCCGAACACTTTGATTTTTCCCGGAAATCCACTAGATACGGAGAGAATTGAGTATAAGGTAACAGGATAAAAAGGATTTAAATTAAAGGATTATAATAGAGGATCATAAAAAGGAATATAATGTATTGAGAAAGGTTAAGGGAACCTAAGTAATAAGATCCCGGGTATGATCCTTCAAACGATAAACGAGAACGAAAGTTAAGCGAACCATATAACAGATCAGCGGTCATTAGGCAAACAATTAGGAAGTTAATCAAAGGGATTAGAGTGAGTGATGTCACCAAACCAATGAGAGGAGGACAAAGAGAGAAGGATGACATCACAACATGACATAGGCATGACATGGGAAGGAAGGAGATGTGGTGGCTTTTTAACCACACAAAATCAAGGGCAAATAGGTAATTGACTAAATCAAACACAAAAACAAATCAACCAAGCCAAGCAAATTCATTCTTCATCAAAATCAAAAAGAACCCAAGGCATTGTTCTTGAGAGCTCTCGGCTTTTTACTATTGCAAAAGGCAAGAAAATTCAAAATCAAAGATCCAAGCTTCCTAAATTGGTGAGTTAATTCCCCAATCATCTTCATGCTTAGTTAGGGCTATATCATGAGTTTAAGCCATCAATTCCTTCTCAATCTTCTTCATTTAATCAAAGAAGAAGACAATGAATAGTGTTTTCAAGTTTTTAACTTGAAATTTTTCTTGTTTTCCTTGAAGATCCAAGCATTCCTAAGACTTCTCAAAGCTTCTTAAGGCTTCCTAGCTACTCCCACCACTTCAAGGAAGGTATATCATCTCCAAACCCTAGATTCCTATGTATTATAAGATGATTTTGATTATTAGGGTGATATTGTAGCTTGATGTTTGTAATTTAGAGTTTGGGATTGAAATGGTATTGAAATGGAATGGTAAATGTTGTTGTTTTGATTAAAAGAACTTAAGTATGGTTAAAGTTAAGCTTAGGCATAAGTATGAATGTTAAAATTGAATTGGTTGGGGTTGTTATGATGTGATAAGGATGGATGTTGGTTGTATGTTGTATTTGAGGTTGAATTGGGTTGGTTTTGAATGGTTTAAAATTGGGAAATCGCGTAAATATAGTCGTCGTAACGTCCGATTTTCTTTAGACTGTTTTTGTGCATAACATTAGGACCCGAGAACCCCCTGCTAGATTATGACCATTGCCATTTTTAGATAGCTCATGTTACGAGCTTTGTTTTGATATGTAGTTCGTTCGATTCCGATGCACGGTTTAGGAGAAACGACCGTTTCATGTAACGGCATTTCGCGAACGAAACTTTTCCCCTCGCCTTACTTTGAAACATAGGTTAAAGACCAAAAAGGGTTAATTAATGTATGAAACATTTATGGTAAGTGTGTTAGGCAGTTGGTAAGACACTCGCGAAGGAATCTCCTTAAAACTCGTAAAGGTTAAATTATTAAAAATGGTGGAGCCGAGGGTACTCGAGTGACTTAAGCGAGTCAGTAAGCGCAAAGCAAGCGTTAGAGTCTAAGTTAGTTAAAGTATAGATTTACAAGTGATTTTGGTTTAATTCCAACTTACTTGTTGTTTATAGGTTACCAGACTCGTCCCGAGCCTTTATCACCCCAAGTCGCTCAGGCAAGTTTTCTACCCGTTATAAATGTTGTTGTGATGTATATATGTATTTGCATTATCTTGCGATAGATGCATGTTGGTTAATTAGCAAATGTTGCAATATATTGAAGCATGCTGCTATGGTATATATATATATGCATGCCTGTTTTGTATTCTTTCCATATATATCTGTTGATTCAGTTGATAATACCTATGCTAGAGGATAGCGGTAATTTGCATATACCCTTAGTATAGGGACCCAAAGGTGAAAATATTTTCTAAAACCGGGAGTCGAGGATCCCGAGTAGATTTTGTATATATGGATATAAATATATATATATACTTATATATATATGGTCATAGTTTTCAAAACTATTAATCGAATAAGGGTTATTCGATAACTTTATATTAATTATTGAATATTATTTCGAATATTATTCGAGGGCTTATGACTCCTTTATATTATTATTGAATATTACTTGGATATTCAATCAAGGATGTATGACTCCTTTATTTTATGAATATTATTTATAATATCCATTCGAGGTATTATGACTCCGCTTATTACTGAAATATATTCTTTATTTTATTAAAGAATAAGGTGTCAATAATCAAACTTATTTTCGATTATTCAAATAAAGATAGTACTTTCATATAAGTATATCTTTGGTTATTTAATACTCGTTTCAAGTATAAGTTTTAATACTTCTACTTCAATTATTTTTATAAAGATTATTCTTTATGGGAATATTATTTAAATAATAATATTCAGACATTTTCTAAATATTCTGGGGACTGATTTACTTCATTAAATCAGCTTTACTCCAAACACTCTTTAAAGTGTTTTCGAGTCTTCAAAATGATTTTTAAAAATTTAGAGCGGATCCCAAAACTCATTTTTATATTTAAGATCTTCCTTTTTAAGGGGATTTAAATACTCGCTCAAAACCTGAGGGATCCGGCTCTGTGGTGTATTTTATGTTCGCAACACGGTTGCAGTTTTGGTAAATGAATTGATTACTTACCCAACGTTCGGGAAGTAAGTCCATCTATTGAGTCGGCATAAGCAACATGGGCTCAGTGGGCGTCCATGATAGTGTAAGTGGCTCAGTGGGAGTCCATCAAATGCATAAGTGGCTGAGTGGCAGTCCAACATAAGGTCCTATTACGACCAGGGTGATGACCAGTGGGTAATTCGTCCATCTACTAGTAGAAAAGGTTACTTATGGGTATCTTTGCCTGATCAGCAAGATATCTGGTTTATGCCAAATTCTTTTCCTTTCCAAATTTATTGGATATTGCAATTCTGTTCATACTTTGCATGACAGAGGTTTTCAGGAAATTGTATAAAGAAGATGTATATGTGGATATATATATATATATATATATATATATCAGAACTTAATGAAGTATATCATAACTTCATTTCCTTTAATAATATTTCAAAGATTTAATCTATTCAAATCTTGTCTTGTAGTCTTATCTATCTGATGAACAGTTGAAAGCTCATTATACTTTGAACAGTGGTAGTTCAAGTAGCTTTATAAATGATATAAGTGTAGTGAAGTATTTGGTAACTTCATCCCTTGTTTTTACTTATATCTAGTAAGTAATTATCTTACACATGATAAAAGATTTTAGTAAGTATCCATTTAGATACTTATATTATTGTTATCACTATATATTATCTTGCGAGCTGTAAGACTCACTCTTGCTTTATTTCTTCATCACACAACAACAGTTAGGAAAGATGGCCAGACTCCAGCAGACCCAGCGCAAGCGCGTGGGAAGCGTCCCGCCTCTTCCCGATGATGTTGTAGCTGCTATAGCTGCAGAGGTAGATCTATTGTAGATCAGACCATCTACTTTTGAGAATCAATTATGTATAATTATAACTTGTGGCAGATAATGGCAAATAACTGTAAATTTATCAAGTAATCATTTTGGGTTGTAATAACTTTTAAATTGTGGATTCAAAGACTTGTACTTATTTCAATTTCATCTCTGAGACTATAACGGGTTGTGGTGTGTGTTAGTGTGGGGTCACAGCATAAGGTTATTATTATTAATTAAGTGAAGTGATATTGTGGAAAGAAAGACCGTGACGACCCAGAGGATGGATCAATTTGTGTAAACGATCACTTTCTAACACTTTCTTTTAGACTCATGTATAGGAGAAAACTTTCCCTTGTAGCTTTAGTTCACTTAACAGTCTTGTATATCTCTCAAAGAGTGAAGACAGTGTTTCTCCGGGTTGAAGTTTGAATGCCTCATACTGAGTAGTCAGAATATCCATCATGTTCTCTTTGACTTCTTCTATACCTTCCATCAAAAGCTCAATGGTATCCTACATATCCTTTGCACTATTACTTCCCAGAAGTTGATGACTCATATCATTATCGGTCGATTCCAGAATTATGAGTTGAAGGCTTGTGTCCATATTTATCAACTCCTTGTCAGTCTTCGTATATTTAGACGGATCCCTGGGAGTAGATAAGGAAGAAATTCTTGCACCAGTTGCAGTAGTGGATTCAACAACTACTTCCATCGGGACATAAGGGTCACTCAGTAATATCTCAATATAAAGTGGATTCGAAGCTTTCATAAACAACGTCATCTTTTTCTTTCATAGGTTGTAATTATCTCCGTCGAATGGGGGAACCTTCATACTTCCAATTCTTTGGTTATTCATCATCTTGGCGGAATTAAAATTATATAAAGTTCAAAAATTTCAAGAAATGAGAATTTTTGAAAATTAAAAATTTCAAGAAATTTTCCAAGAACTTGTTTCTCTCTCCGGATCTTAATTTGTATGTCAATCAACAAGCTCTAATACCAATTGTTAGTCCGAAACTATCGTAGAAGGGGGGTTGAATACGATACCTACTATCTTTTTCGATTCGTTACAAGTTCTTCGTTATAAGTACGGAATCAAAATAGACACAAAACAATTTGAGGAATATATTATTTTATTAATATAAACCTTGAGGTTGCTACAATCTAATCAATGAATTGACTAGCTACAATAAATTCAGCAGCACAACTTTGTGTTTACAAGCTTAATAAATGAAGTCTTTAGTGGAGCTCCCGTAAAAACATTTTATGTTTGCTGAAGAAGATAACCAAAATGAATTCAATTCATTTGTTGCTTTGTAGACTTTCAAAATCCATTGAACAGGTGGCATAATTATGTCCACCCAAAATAATTACATTGTTGCAATTAATTTTGAATAAACATTTCAAGTTCTAACTAGCGACCAGAAGGAGAGTTGTGTAACCCGCGACCATTAAGCTGAGACCACAGAGTATTGTAGTTTTGCCTTAGAATTATTTCCTTGTTTTATAACCTATGACCCCTAAGCTGCGACCACAGGGAATAGAGGTTTTGCCTTAAAATATTTTCTCTGCTTTACAACCTGCGACCTCTTAACCTGCGACCCCGTGGTGGTGGTTTTGCCTTGAAAGATTTTGGCACTCTTCTAACCTGCGACCACAAGGAGTTGATCTTTGCCTTATAATTTTTCTTCGGAACTCCAACCTGCGACCTTCAACCTACAACCACAGAGTGTTGGTTTTGCCTTAGTGTATTTTTCCAAACACTTAACATGCGACCTACAACTACGACCACAGGGTATTGGTTTTGCCTTAGTGTATTTTCCCTGTCTCCAATAGTTTTACCAAACAACCATTTCTTCTGTGTTACTGAATTAGATCTTTTCTGGAATGTTGATGTTTGGTGTACTGGTCTGGTTCACAAACAACTAACATGAACTGATTTAATTCAATTTCTTTTGCACTACAAAGCTGATACATCTTGGATGGTTATTTTAAACTTCAAACACTGAACCCCTGATCTTTAATTCTTCAAATCAAACCATGTAACTAATACTTTAGTCTTTGATGTCTTATTCTTCATGGATGCTTGAACATGTTAATGAACTTTTTCCCATGATTTTATTATGGACTTAGAGAGTCATTTGCATCCTTTGATTCTTTGTATATATCATGTCTTCACCTTTAGAGTTCCTGTGCTTCACAATTTAATATTATTTATCTCATGTTGAGTTATAATTCCTTGATTACATATTACATTACATTATGTTTTACATACTTCTCGAAGGACTTCTCGGAAAGCCTCATTATGACTTCTCGATAAGTCTTGTAGTGATCTCGACATATGTTAATTCATAGAGTTCACTACAAGTATCCATTTTTTAGACTTCTCGATAACTTAGAACTGGAATAATTTAATTTAATAAATTATATTAGTAAAATACTTTTGATATAAAATTATTCTAATTTTATTTTGATTTATTCAAATAATAATTAGAAAAATTCAGTCCATTCAGGAAAAACTGGGTATTTATTTGACATCTCAATAAGTCACTATCTAGTTCTCGATAAGAGTCTGGAAAGTGACATATTGACATGTTTCTATCCTCTTACTTGACTTCTCGATAAGCAAATTTCAAACGTTTATTCTTACTTCTCGACAAGTCATTTACCTTTTTCTATAAATACTCAGACATATTGTGTATATGTTGTGTACTTGATGATTTTATGAACAGAACACCTTGGTAGATTTTACTTAGTGAAATTATATAGCACTTGACGGATAAGGTTTAAAGTCCCGACGGATGACTCAATATAGTCCCGACGGATGATGACTTATTATCCATCGAGTGAGTAGCTTATGTAACAATAAGTCTGTAGCACATTTCTGCATACACATTGTTTAGAATCTGTAGTAGTATTTGAGTCATGTTGACCTCGGTTAGATATGCAGAATAGGTTGATTAATTATACATAGATGATGTCTTGTAATTCTGCATAAGTGAAATGAAGTCAAGTGCCTGATTTCTACCCGATGGATGAACAAACAATGAATTCGACGGATGATCAAAAACCCGACGAATGATCAATAACTCAACGGATGATCATGAACCTGATGAATAAAGAATTCAAGTATCTGTTGACAGTGACAACACAGTCAAATGCGTCGAGTGGATGCAAATGGAATGTGGTAGCCTATTCAACCGGGTTTTCGAGAACAAAGAAGCATTGTCATTTCCATGTTATTATGAAGATATTCAAAGATGCTGGAATAGAGTAATGATGTAGTATTGTAATAGACTAGATAGTTTTGTTTTATTATCCTGTCTCATTACTTTGTAATCTTGGTGATATATAAACCAAGAAGTAGCAACTAAGGAATTATTGAATCTAAGATACAAGCAGAGAAACATTTGTAAGCAGAATTCTTAGCATTTCTTTGTTCTTAGTTGTTCAATTGTTGTAAGCAGCTGTGAGCATTTTTACACACAGGGTTCTCTCGATATATAATATATATCTCTGGGGGAATCATTCAAATCCACCACAAAGTTTTTAAAGACTCTTGTTTTTAATTACTTGTGTTTTGATTCATTTAAGTAACTATTCCGCATTGTGCTAATCAATTCACACTTATATATATATTCGAGTTAGAACATTCTTATTTCAAGAAAAAGATTCAAGAATTCCATTCAACCCCCCTCTGTAATTCTTGTCATATTGTTAAGGGACTAACAATTGGTATCAGAGCAAGCTCTTAACTTACAAAGAGTTTAAAGATCAAGACAATACAGCAAGATGAACAAGAAGGATGTTGGAGTCAAGATCCCTTTTCTGGATAAAGATAATTACCATCATTGGAAGGTAAAGATGCATCTTCATTTGCTTTCTCAAGATGAGGCCTATGTTGACTGCATAGAAAGAGGCCCTCATGTTCCAATGAGAGCTGCAACAGGAAATGAGCCATCAGTCCCCAAGCTGAGGCATGAATGGTCTGATCCTGACATTGAACAATTCAGGAAGGATAAAAAGGCCATGAATATCATGTTTAATGGAGTTGATGGAGATATGTTTGACAACATTATCAACTGCAAAACTGCCAAGGATGTTTGGGATACAATACAGATCATCTGTGATGGCACCGAGCAAGTTAGAAAAAACAAGATGCAGCTCCTGATTCAGCAATATGAGCATTTTCATAATGAAGAAAGTGAGTCTCTCACTAACATTTTTAGTAGGTTTCAAAAACTACTAAATGCTCTAAAGTTGCATGGAAGGGTCTATCAGACAAAAGACTCCAATCTGAAATTCCTTAGATCTCTTCCAAAGGAATGGAAACCAATGACAGTCTCATTAAGAAACTCACAAGATTATAAGGAGTTTACTTTGGAGAGACTGTATGGCATCCTTAAAACTTATGAGCTTGAAATAGAGCAAGATGAGAGGATGGAGAGAGGAAAGAAGAAAGGAGGATCCATTGCACTAGTTGCTGAGTTGGAAAAAGAGAAGGAAGTGAAGATGAAAGTTGTTGAGTCAACTTCAAGGGTCTGTGAAAGCAAGGGCAAGGGGCTTGCAGCTGAATATGAAGATTCTTTGAGCCAAGATGACATGGAGGACATTGATGAACACCTAGTATTTCTTTCCAGGAGATTTTCCAAGCTCAAGTTCAAGAAAAACTTTGGAGCAGCAAAGCCAAATAGAAACATGGTGGATAAATCAAAATTCAAGTGTTTCAAATGTGGCTTGGCAGGGCATATTTCCAGTGAGTATAGAAAGTCAGATTCCAGTAAGAAAAAGTTTGAGCATGTGGATTATAATCAAAAATACTTTGAACTGCTCAAACAAAAGGAAAGGGTTTTCATAACACAAGAAATTGACTGGGCAACAGATGGTCTGGATGAAGATGAAGATGTCAGTTATGTTAATCTAGCCCTAATGGCCAAGTCTGATGAGACAGAAACAAGTTCTTCAAGTAATCAGGTAATTACAACAAACCTTGCACATTTATCTAAAGTTGAGTGTAATGATGCCATAAATGACATGTCTACAGAGTTATATCATTTGCGTGTTACACTTAAGTTTTTTACTAAAGAAAATGCTAAAATCAAAGAAAACAATTTGTTTTTTAGTGAGAGAAATAATGTGCTTGAGTCTCAGTTCACTGATTTTAAAAAAATAAGAATTGAGTGTAAGATTGCCAAGAAGGAATTAACTGAGTCCTTGAAGAAAGAAGAAATTTTAAAGAAGCAGCTCGAGCGTGAACAAGAGGTGATTAAGGCATGGAAAACATCTAGGGATTTCCCTGCTCAAATCACCCAAGTTCAAGGAATTGAGTCTTTCTGTGATGCAGCCTGGAAAAAGAACAAAGAGAAACTAGAACCAAATTTGGTAGATGGAGTGCTAACAGATGTAGACTCGATGGATGATGAGGATCATCCATCGGATAACAAAAAGGGTTATCCGTCGAATGATGAAAATTCTCATATGTCGGCTGTGAGCAAGCCTATCAGTAAAGCCAAACTTGTTAAGCTGAATGAGAAGCATGGGTCTGTTTCCAAGAACTTTGTTTCAAGATAATCGAGTCAAGTTAAGAAAGGGAAAAAGGCTAATATTGGTCATATGACTGTCAAACAGTTAAGTGACAGACTTGAAAAGATTGAGGTAAAAACAGAGACTAAAAAAAAGAATAGAAATGGTAAAGTAGGCATTAACAAATACAATAACTACACACCTGATAAATATGCTCCTAGAAAAATCTGTGTCAAGTGTGGTAGTGTAAATCATCTGTCTTTTAATTGCAAATCTGTCATGCCTACTTCCATGTCTGTGCCACCTCACTTTCCAAACATGAATGCCATGTCTCTCATGCCTATGAATGATATGTCTACACAGAATATGAATGCACAGTTTGCTAACATGCCATTAGCACCTAATCCTTATTATGCTGCATTTAGTATGCCACAAATGCCATTTAGCATGCCATACTGGAATAACATGTTTACTAATAGCATGCCATTCACTGTCAATAATAATATGCATGATAATTTTGTTGCAATGAATGGTTTCAAAGGCCCAACTCAAATGACCAAGGATGAATCTAATATCCCCAAGTCAAATGAGATAAAGCCTAAGAAACAGAAAAAGAATGCTAACAAGGCAGGACCCAAGGAAACTTGGGTACCAAAATTAACTTGATTTGATTTTGATGTTTGCAGGGAAACAAAAAGAATCTTTGGTACTTGGATAGTAATTGTTCAAGACACATGACTAGTAATTCTACCCTTCTCACAGAGTTTAAGGAAAGAGTTGGCCCAAGTATTACTTTTGGAGATGACAGCAAGGGTTATATTGTAGGGATATGGCTTGATTTCAAAGGACAATATCATCATTGAGGAGGTTGCCTTGGTGGATGGTCTCAAACACAATTTGTTGAGCATCAGCCAGCTTTGTGATAAAGGCAACTCAGTAACCTTCAACTCAGAAGACTGTGTTGTGACTAATAAAAGAAGCAACAAAGTGGTTCTCACTGGTGTGAGAAAAGGAAATGTGTACCTAGCTGATTTCAACTCATCTAATGCCGAATCTGTTACTTGTCTTCTCAGTAAAGCAAGTTAGGATGAAAGTTGGCTATGGCACAAGAAGCTATCCCATTTAAACTTCAAGACCATGAATTAGCTAGTAAAGAAAGAATTGGTTAGAGGCATTCCTCTAGTGGAGTTTTCTAAGGATGGACTGTGTGATGCCTGCCAAAAAGGGAAGCAGATTAAAGCATCATTCAGGAAGAAACTTGATTCAACAATTGAAGAACCTTTGCAACTGCTACACATGGATTTGTTTGGACCAGTCAATGTGTTGTCTATCTCAAGGAAAAGATTTTGCCTAGTAATTGTAGATGATTTCTCAAAGTTCTCTTGGATATATTTTCTAAAGTCTAAAGATGAGGCTAGTGAAATCATCATCAATCACATAAGGCTAGTCAATAATTATCCTGATTTCAAGGTTAGAAGAATCAGGAGTGACAATGGAACTGAGTTCAAGAATTCTGTCATGGGAGCATTTTATGAGGAAAATGGGATTCTGCATGAATTTTCAGCAGTAAGAACTTCATAACAGAATGGAGTAGTGGAAAGGAAGAACATATCACTTATTGAAGCTGCAAGGACAATGCTTGAAGAATCTAAACTGCCAACATATTTTTGGGCTGAAGCTGTTAATACCGCATGCTACACTCAGAATATTTCTCTGGTTAATCAAGCAAGATGCATGACTTCATATCAATTGTTCAAGAACAAGAAGCCAACTCTAAACTTTCTTCATGTCTTTGGCTGCAAGTGCTATATTCTGAGAAATCAAACTGATCAAAATGGGAAGTTTGATGCTAAAGCAGATGAAGGAATTTTTGTTGGATATGCTGTTGCTAAAGCATATAGAGTCTACAATTTAAGAACCAACATTGTTATGGAATCTATACATGTTGTGTTTGATGATAAAAAAATTAAAGGACTGCAAGATGGAGATTACCATGAGAGCCTCAAATTCGATAATGTGGAGATGGTTAGTGATGACAGTGATGATGAAAGTGATCAAGAAACAGTATCTAAGGATAATGCAGAAAAGTCTACTACAAATGAAGCACAAAACTCAACATCTGTCGAGTTGCATAATGCTTCATCCGTCGGGAGGCAATCTGTATTATTCGTCGGGAGACAACCAGCCTCATCCGTCTGTACTCAAAACTCACCATCCGTCGGGTTATCAAGAGAAGCTGGAAATCAAGATAGATCACCTGTAGAAAGTTCCCCTTTCTAAAATCAAAGATCCACAAACTCAGGGGGAGTTTCTAACAATCAAAACTCAATCACACATCAAGACAACAATGAGGCCTCTTCATCTAGAGCTAATCTACCTCAACAAAGAAAATGGAGAAAAGATCACCCCTTTGAGCTTATTATTGGTGATGTTTCTTCTAGAGTTCAAACAAGAAGAGCAACTCAAGAAGAATGTCTATACAGTAGCTTTCTTTCCAAGGAAGAGCCAAAGAAGGTAGAAGAAGCTTTGTTGGATCCTGATTGGATTTTAGCTATGCAGGAGGAGCTAAACCAATTTGAAAGGAATAATGTATGGAAGCTGGTACCCAAGCCTAAAGGAAATAATTCAATAGACACCAAATGGGTATTCAGAAACAAGATGGATAAAAATGGCATAGTAGTCAGGAACAAAGCTAGATTGGTTGCTAAGGGCTATTTCCAACAAGAAGGAATAGATTTTGATGAAACATTTGCTCCTGTTGCAAGACTTGAAGCCATCAGAATCTTCTTAGCCTATGCAGCCCATGCCAATTTCAAGGTCTATCAAATGGATGTCAAAAGTGCCTTTCAGAATGGAGATTTGGAGGAAGAAGTCTATGTCAGTCAACCTCCTAGTTTTGAAGATCCAAATTTTCCAGAACATGTCCACTATCTTTTGAAAGCACTTTATGGACTGAAGCAAGCACCTAGAGCCTGGTATGACACTTTATCAAAGTTCCTTTTGGAAAATCACTTCAAAAGAGGTATTGTAAATAAAACTTTATTTTTCAGAAATGTTAATGGCTCTGGTATACTTGTTCAAATTTATGTAGATGATATTATTTTTGGCTCTACAGTTGAGAAACTTTGCAAAAAGTTTGCCAAATTGATGCAAAGTAAGTATGAAATGAGTATGATGGGAGAACTGACTTACTTTCTTGGTTTACAAGTTAAGCAAGTTAGTGATGGAATATTCATTAGTCAAAAAAAATACATTTTTGATCTTTTAAAGAAGTTTGATCTAGTGGATTGCACATTTGTAAAAACTCCCATGACCACTGCAACCAAGCTTGAATTAAACACTACTAAAAAGTCTGTGGATATTTCAAGTTATAGAGGCATGGTTGGCTCACTTCTGTACTTAACAGCTAGTAGGCCAGATATAATGTTTGCTACATGTTTATGTGCTAGATTTCAGGCTGATCCTAGAGAATCTCACTTAATAGCTATTAAGAGAATTTTCAGATATCTCAAGGGAACACCAAAACTTGGCATTTGGTACCCTAGAGATTCTGGTTTTGATCTAACTGGTTATTCAGATGCAGATTATGCAGGTTGTAAAATTGATAGAAAGAGTATAACAGGAACCTGTCAATTTCTAGGAAACAAGCTCGTGTCCTGGTTCAGTAAAAAGCAAAATTCAGTTTCTACTTCTATAGCTGAAGCTGAATATATTACTGCTAGTAGTTGCAGTGCACAGATATTATGGATGAAAAATCAATTGATAGACTATGGTTTGTAAGTTGAGAGGATTCCTATTTTATGTGATAACACAAGTGTAATTGCCATCACTGAAAATCCAGTACAACATTCAAGGACAAAGCACATAGATATCAAGTACCATTTCATAAGGGAACATGTAATGAATGGTACTGTGGAGCTACATTTTGTTCCAAGTGAGAAGCAGCTTGCAGATATCTTTACCAAGCCATTGGATGAATCTACCTTTTCAAGGTTGGTAAGTGAGTTAGGTATGCTTAATTATTCTTAAATCTATATGAGTTAATTTACAAGTTGAAATGCAGCCAGAAATTTAATTGATTTCTCAGTCAAGGATGAAATTTTGGCTAAATCAAAATTTACATCTCGACGGATGATTTTTATCCATCGAGTTTGATCATCCGTCGGTATACTATTTGCTAATAAAAATCAATTATTTTCTGGAATATTTTATGACTCGACGGATAACCATTTATCCTCATCCGTCGAATTGTCTTAATCTTAGCCGTTAATTCCCTGTACATTATCCATCGAGTATACTTACAATTTGTAAGCATAACACGACGGATAATGGGTGGAATTTTTACAGTTTATTTTTAAACGGCTATTTTAGGCCATTTCTATTGGTTACTTTATTTTAGTTTATTATTTTTAACAGTTATTTTTGAGATAGTATAAAAGCTTATTTCATTTCAATCGCTTTTCTTTTATCATTCTCAATTCAACTACTCTAATTTCATTCTCTCTCAAAGCACCTAATCTTTTTCTCTTCAAGCTCTTATTCTCTAACAATGGCACCTGTTGTAAAGATTATGTCTCAAACTGGGTTCATTTATGAGAAGAACAATTTCACTACACTGGTGAACAAGGGTATTCAGCAATCTGGTCACTATCACAAGATGATGGACTTTGTGAAGAATTGCAAGCTCAATTATGTTATGCTGGAATCACCCACAATCTTCTGTGAAGTTGTTGAAGAGATGTGGACCACTGCGACCTACAACTCAACAGATAAGACAATCACACTCACCATTAAAGGTAAAGAGTTTTGTATTAATAGTGATGTTATAAAAGCATGCTTCAAGTTTCCTGATAACACTGTGACCTCACCACACACTGACACTGATATAATCAATATGCTTAATTCCATGAACTATGCTCTTTCTACTTCTAAGTTAAGTGACATTGGGAGAATGGGTCTTAGGAAAGAATGGAGTTTTATGTGTGATGTTGTGACAAAGGTCTTTTCAGGTAAAAGTCAGTAATTTTGATTCAGTCAATATCTCAATGCTTAACATGCTAGTTATAGATAAATTCTATAATTTCAGTGACCTTGTCTTGTTTGAGTTAGGCTTTAAATTAGGAGAGTTGAATAAAAGAGGTAAAAATGTGTATTATGCTAGATTCTTTATGATGTTAGCTAACCACCTCTGTGAAGAGATTGTGCTTGAGAACCCTAACAATAAACTAGATTGTTGGGTTCAAGAGAGAAGGCTCATTGCAGATTTGAACAGGGTCAATCATCACAAGGATGTGCCATTGTTCTATTTTCCTGTAATGCAAGCACCTCAGGTAAGTGAGGTAAGTTCATATATCCCTACAACTATTCCAACCTCAACAATTTCTTTGAATTCTAGTGTGGCTATGGCAATTGTGTCAATGACCCAACATTTGCCTACCCAAGCCACCAAAACTGTAAAAAATTTCAAATCCAAATCAAAGAAAGCCCCCTCTGGTATCTCCCAAAAGATGCCAGTTGAAAAATCCACTAAAACCAAAGAGGGGATTGTGAAGGAGGGCAAGATAGGTGAGGAAAGGGGTAAACATAAAAGAAATCCCAAGAATAAGGTTGTAGAGTTGAGTGGATCCCAGCCTAGCCACACTGCAGTTTCCTAACAAACTGCAGTGCTTAAAAAGGATAAAAGCTCATTTCTAGCTACATCCTCCCAAAAGGATGTAGTTATTGAACAAAGCTCTCAACCAAGAGCACAGGCCAAGAGGGTTAGGGACACAAACTCACCCCAAACTTATGCCAGAAAGAAGAAATCTAAAACCCTTGGGGATGCACAAGGTACACACACAGTGCAAACTGGTGCAATAGACACAGTCACTGCACCTTCACAAATTCAGTTTGATGTGGCTCCAATAAATGTGGAGTCACAGCCAAAATCTCTAGTCATAGAAGCACCTCAAACACCAAACTCACCAACAATCTCTGGATGTGGATATGATAAACGCATCAATTCCTGATTCCCCTTCTTTAACTCTATTGGGGAAGCCAAAATCTAGTGCAAGTGAGCATCATCTTTTAGATGATTTGTTGGCTCACTTGCCAATTCTTTCAGGAACTGTTGTATCATCTGTGCCCAAAATATCTTCAATCAGCACAGAGTCAACAATAGTTTCTATTCCCAGCTCATTCATTTCTACTCTCTCGACGAATATTTCTCATCCGTCGAGTAGTGATTTATCCCGACGGATAAGCTTGACAGCAGTTATCCGTCGGATAGCAAATCCACTCACTCGATGGATATCACTCATCCGTCGAGTATCTCTGCACAGCTTCAAACTTCATTTATTTCAAGTGCAGAAGATTTAGTGGTTGTACAGTCACTCTTAGGATTGAGAGAGAAGAGTGTTTTGAGTGAGAGTCTGGGTTGCTCCCAGGAAAAAGGAGAGGTAATGAGTGAAAATATGCAATCCATTTCTTCAGGATTGGCAAAAGAAAGTGAGAGGAGTCCCACCTTAGTAGGTGAAGGTGAGGGTGTGAGGGTGGGGAGCCAGGGTGAGACCCTGATACAACAAAAGAGAGAAAATGAGAGAAATGCAGATACTGGAGCTATAAGGATGGATGTCATTTCTAGTGAGTCAATGAATGTCCAGGATGCAGACAGGGAAGGACTATCTCAGCATCCTAAAGCTGTTATAGATTTCACTTCCCTTGATGCTGAGGCATTTACTCATCTTGTTTCAGCTTATCAACTTCTAGCTGAACAGGGCAATGACAATGCAGAAAGGATGCTGAATTTGGTGCATACCATACAGTCTATGCTGAGAGCTAAGGATGCCATCACAGCTTTGCCTTCTACAGCTGGTGATGTGGACTATGAGACTGGTGGTTTAGCTGATTTCTTTGATGATGGGAGTGGGGACAGTGAAGATGAGGCAATGGACATAGGGGAGAAGTAGGCTCAAGTTCAAGATCAGGTATTCCATCATGGGCATTCTCAAAGCACTGTGATGAGCACTACTTCAAGACCACCATAATCCAACTAATCAATCAGACAAATACTGCTCTTCAAACCACTACTAATGCCAGTATCAAGAAGCTCCTTCAGGCACATCTATCCTCCCTGCAACTTCAACAAATCCAGGGCTTCCAGCATGCTAGGGATGTAAACACCATGAAGGGTGATATTGAGGAGATGAAGAAGGCCATTTCAGACAAGCTAGATTCTAAACTTATAGAAGCTACAATGCTTGACATCAAGAGACAATTAAGGAAAAATTCTCATCTTGCAACCAAGATAGATGCCTTGGACACAAGAATGTCAGCCATGGAAGCATCTTTAATAGCCATTCATCTTCATCAAGCCCAACAGACAGATCTACTTCAAAAATTGGTAGCTGCTCAAACCTCCTCCTCTACTCAACTTGATGATAACAAAAAGGGGGAGAAAGGACCAAGTGAGGGGGAGAGGCTTCAGATTCATATCAGTAAAGTAATTGTGCCTTCAATTACTATCTCAAAGCCACCAGTTACAGACAGTATTGATCTGATCAATGCAGCAGCAGCCAACATAAGAGCAGCTGATAAGGAGAAGTTGAGTTTAGTCAACTGGGAGAAAATTGATGAGGAAATAAAGAAGAAGTTTGAATTTGTCAAGGAGCCAGTTAAGTCATCCATCCATCACTCTCAAGTCAAGCAAATTAGTGTGAATGAGATGAGCATGAACTATCTGGAAAGACGACATCCATCCTGCATCAAATCTCCAAAGGCTGAAACAATTCTGAAATCAAGGGTAAACTACTCAAAATCATCATTGAAGAACCCTTTGGATACTGTGTATGAGACACTTAAGCCTGATAAAAAGAAGTTTCTGTCAAGATCAATTGCTTTCTACAAAGATCCAGCTGATTCAGCTTCAAAATGAAGAATTGCTAAAATTTTCAGGAATGGGAAAGAAATTTGTGCGGTGGCTGGACATCCTCAATTTGCTCAAGCAAAGAGAGAAGAAAAGGCTAGATTGAAGCAGAAAAAGAAGCAAGCTGCTCTGGATGCTAAAAAGACTAAACAAAAGAAAGAGTAAATTGCTATCTTGGCCAAGCTACATGTTGTAAATTTATCACAACAAATCCCTTCTCAGCCATCTGAAGTTATTGAATCAAATAAGCAAGTTGAACAACAGAAGAAATCTCCAAGAATCAAGGAATTGGCTAAAAGAACTAAAAGGAAACTGGACATGGTTGATAAGGAATTGGAGAATCAGTTTCCCAAGGAATCCACTCCAACCACAACTCAAGCATCAAAACCCTCTGTGGTATTTGAAGATATCAAGGTGGTGGATCCTTACAGGAACATCCATGGTGAACTTATTATGCCTAAGGATGAACCAGTAGAATAGGAGAACATACCAATTCCTGAATTCTATTTGCCAATCTTTAACAAGCCAAAGAGAACAAAGTCAAGAGCAGTCAAGAAAGTGAAGCTGTCACCTCTCAAATCCAAGTCTCTAGTCAAAGCTCAATCTAAAGTCAGTAAGGGAGATTACATGTACTTGTGTGACATCAAAGAATTTTTTGATCTAAACCTCTATCTAGATGAACTAGATGAAGTGAGAGGAATTGATGCATACAGAAACCTACCTGAAAGGTTAGTGTTCAAGTACAAAGGAGGAACTTCTTCCTTTGACTTTATTGTGGACTTAGAGAGTCATTTGCATCCTTTGATTCTTTGTATATATCATGTCTTCACCTTTAGGGTTCCTGTGCTTCACAATTTAATATTATTTATCTCATGTTGAGTTATAATTCCTTGATTACATATTACATTACATTATGATTTACATACTTCTCGAAGGACTTCTCGGAAAGCCTCATTATGACTTCTCGATAAGTCTTGTAGAGATCTCGACATATGTTAATTCATAGAGTTCACTACAAGTATCCATTTTTTAGACTTCTCGATAACTTAGAACTGGAATAATTTAATTTAATAAATTATATTAGTAAAATACTTTTGATATAAAATTATTCTAATTTTATTTTGATTTATTCAAATAATAATTAGAAAAATTCAGTCCATTCAGGAAAAACTGGGTATTTATTTGACATCTCAATAAGTCACTATCTAGTTCTTGATAAGAGTTTGGAAAGTGACATATCGACATGTTTCTATTCTCTTACGTGACTTCTCGATAAGCAAATTTCAAACGTTTATTCTTACTTCTCGACAAGTCATTTACCTTTTTCTATAAATACTCAGACATATTGTGTATATGTTGTGTACTTGATAATTTTATGAACAAAATACCTTGGTAGATTTTACTTAGTGAAATTATGTAGCACTCGACGGAAAAGGTTTAAAGTCCCGACGGATGACTCAATATAGTCCCGACGGATGATGACTTATTATCCATCGAGTGAGTAGCTTATGTAACAATAAGTCTGTAGCACATTTCTGCATACACATTATTTAGAATCTGTAGTAGTATTTGAGTCATGTTGACCTCAGTTAGATATGCAGAATAGATTGATTAATTGTACATAGATGATGTCTTGTAATTCTGCATAAGTGAAATGAAGTCAAGTGCCTGATTTCTACCCGACGGATGAACAAACAATGAATTCGACGGATGATCAACAACCCGACGGATGATCAATAACTCGACGGATGATTATGAATCCGACGGATAAAGAATTCAAATATTTGTTGATAGTGACAACACAGTCACATGCGTCGAGTGGATGCAAATGGAATGTGGTAGCCTATTCAACTGGGTTTTCGAGAACAAAGAAGCATTGCCATTTCCATGCTATTATGAAGATATTCAAAGATGGTGGAATAGAGTAATGAAGTAGCATTGTAATAGACTAGATAGTTTTATTTTATTATCATGTCTCATTACTTTGTAATCTTGGTGATATATAAACCAAGAAGTAGCAACTAAGGAATTATCGAATCTAAGATACAAGCAGAGAAACATTTGTAAGCAGAATTCTTAGCATTTCTCTGTTCTTAGTTGTTCAATTGTTGTAAGCAGCTGTGAGCATTTTTGCACACAGGGTTCTCTCGATATATAATATATATCTCTGGTGGAATCATTCAAATCCACCAGAAAGTTTTTAAAAACTCTTATTTTTAATTACTTGTGTTTTGATTCATTTAAGTAACTATTCCGTATTGTGCTAATCAATTCACACTTATATATATAGCCGAGTTAGAACATTCTTATTTCAAGAAAAAGTTTCAAGAATTCCATTCAACCCCCCTTCTGTAATTCTTGTCATATTGTTAAGGGACTAATAAGACATCTCGACATAACCCCTCTTTACGCTTTCGAGATCTCAAGTGACCTAACTTTTGCAAATCTTAACCGTTCTCTCTCATTTCGAACTCTTTCTCTTTCAAATCTCTTACCCACTCAAATTCAAACAGTTACAATGGCATCAAACACTGTTAGAGCTTTCATCCCAAAGGAGGGAACCAACTACCTAGCTTTTACAGATGCTAATCAAGCTCCTGACAGCTTCAAGAGCTTTGCCAAGTTTTTTTCTGAGACATACTTTGCAGGTGCCTTAACTGCTAATCCCATTTTGTACATGGATGTTCTCAACAAATTCTGGTATTCGGTCGTGGTTAGGACAGTTGTGCATGAGTCTCAGGCTATATCTCTAGTGGTGAAATGCTCAATTCAAGGCGAAAATGTGGAGTTTAATGAGGATGTTATCAACAAGGTCCCGGGAATCCCTACTAATAGCATGGTGGAGGTACCTACACAATAGGAGCTAGCTGAATTTATGGACTTCATAAATTACAGTGAAAGGATCAACCTTGCTAGCTTGAACAAGAAGTATCTGAGGAGGGAATGGTCATTCCTGTTTGATTCCATGGTGAGAGCCTTCACCTACAGGAAGACTGGGTATGACAACATATCCAGTGTGGTTCAAAAGCTGGTGTTCTTCATGGCCCACAACAGACACATTAATGTGGGGATATTGATCCTGGAAGAACTCAACACAAGGCTCACAATGCCTTTGGCCACAAGAGGTAAATAAATTTTCTTTCCTAGGTTTATTGTGTCTACTTTAAATCATAAAGTTCAAGACATACATTTACTTAATGATATTGATAGAACAAAAACAGGAAACTGTAAACAAGTGTCCAAAATACTTTAGATTCACTAATTACAAAGAATAAGTGACCTGTAAGTATGAGAATCACTAACTTTATGTTAGAAAGATTCAGGACTTACCCTTATCATATGCCTGACATAAGGTCTACAGTCACATCTTGAACCATAATGGCTTATGTGCCTGTGGAAGTACAAACACATGAACACCAACATGGGCCTTCCATGACTGAGACCCTTCTTTCTCTACCATTAGAAGCTAGGAAAACAACCACGTCATCCTCTCAATAGGGTGGAGTGAGTAAAAAGAAGAGAAAGGCAGGCACCCTTAACTGTGGTGAATGAAAGTGGTGAGGACCAAATCCAACTGGAGTAGCCAAAGAAGGTAAAGAAAACCGAGTTGACCACTAATGGAGCTACCTCTGTATCCTCCCAAAAGGATGTAGTTGTAAAAGAGGGATCTAAACAGACTCTAGAGGCATCCTCTCAACAGGGTGTCTCTATTGAACAAAGCACTTTCTCTAGTGCACTTTGTAAAGAGTATGCACCACAACTTGAGCACACTCAAGTTTATGAAAGAAGAAATGAGGATGGCACACACATTGAGAGCACATCATTTGAAACTCCCTCATCTATTCAGGGGACCTGCCAACACTCAATGCTCAAATCTCTAATCTCATATCTTAAATTTCTTCTACTTACAATGAAACACTTGAACCTACTTCTCAAGTGTTGCCAATATCAAGTGACACAGTTCAAGAAACTGTGATCTTTTATTTATTTATATAGTAATATTTTAGTTTTTAAAAAATTATTTATTTGAATAGTACATATTAATTATTTTAGTTTGACTTCATTATACCAACTAAGGAATTATCTCTATTTTTATTTTATTAAAATAATATGTATATTATAGAAATTAAAGAAAACCCGTAAGTATATAAATCTAAATATTGTACATAAAATCAACTATCAAATTTTACTATTTCGGCTATTAAGGTTGGATCCTAATTATCCCACTCTTTTAAGCTTACATTATAACTACCAACAAATTAGTTAGACTTTAATTTTATTTTAGCTTGAATCAAAATAATATAAGAATTATATTTAATTTGAAATTTTTTAGTGACGTCCAATAATATACATTATTATTTTTTAACCCCGGGTCATTATATCTAACAGATCCGGCTAATACTATTAGTTTGTTTTAAATATTATTTTAGCTATAAGTAAATATTATAATATTTTAAATTGAATAAATGATATATTTTATTTTGTTTTAGTATAATGACATTATACTCATCGACGAATTGTCATTTAAATTTTGATTTTATTTTATCTCAGTTTAGTAATAAATATTTTTAGTCAGATCAATAGTATTTATTATTTTATTTTAACATAGTTATCATGTATTTATTTTAGCTTGAGGTCCATTATTTTCAACTAAATTTGGCTAAATATATTTAGTTTTTTGTTCACTTTTATTATAGCCCGCGGTGAATATTATTTTATTTTAGACCTAATTGATAATATATATTTATTAACTTAATAACATTATATCGACTAAACAAATTTTCTTTCAAATTTTTATTTTATTTTAGCCCTCTCCAATAATATAATGCTTTAGCGGGATCAATAGTCTATTATTTTATTTTAGCCTGAGCCTACAATTCCAACTAACTACATGTAGTTTATTTTTATTTTTGTATTTAAGATTTGATCAATAGTATAATTTTCTTTAACCCGGCCTACGGGAATTTTATATTTTTTGTTTAAACCAATATCATTAGACATATTATAATTCAGTTGTGAATATATATTTTATGAGAGTATTTTATTTTAAATATTATTATAATTACAATAAACAGATCGACTATCAACCAAATTTTTAATATTTTCTTTTTAATATAATAGTATAAATATCAGTTTCGTTCTAATTTATGGCGAATAAATTCGAAACCATATTTTTGATGAGTACAGGGAGTTTTAGTCCTCTATCTGCATTTGATTTCACCCTCTTCTAGAATATTTATTTATCCACAAAAATTAAGGATTATTATAATTATATATCAGTTTCGTTATAATTTATCGCAAATAGATTGAAAACCATATTTTTTATGAGTCCAGGGAGTTTAGTCCTCTATCTACATTTGATTTCCCCCTCTTCTAGAATATTTGTTTATCCGCAAAAATCATAACAAACTGATAATAAGTAACAATAGATAGCTTGAAAGGAGCTGCTTAAGTGCAATATTTCGTTTTTTTTTTAGTTTCTGTCAAAAAGAAAAATGCCATATTCTGAATTTCTGGTTGAATAAAAACTTTGCACTCGGTCACACAGATATCCACATCACATGGCCATATTTAAAAGACTGGCAGAGCAGCAGCAGCAGCAGCAGCTAATGGACAAAACTAAAATGAGAAAAGCCTGAGTCAGGGGGGGGTGGGGGAAGCTCCATTCACGCAACACCTGAGCTTGCTGATGACACCGTCGTCAGACACACAGACAGACGTACAGTACTCGTACACGAATTTTAACTTAATACTCTACCTGCACCATCGCTTTCAATCAAACCTAACTTCCCTCTACATATACTGTATGCATACATGACATTTAGGGCTATCAATGGACTGGAAATCTGCTCTCATCCTATCTGATCCGAAAATTAATAAAACCGATTTTATTATAAAAAAAAATATCTGATTCGTGAAAATTTGATTCGAAAATAATTTGATCCGAAAAATATATGATATAAATTTAATATGATCCAATCCGTTAATAATCTGATCCAATTATATATGTATAATATTATAAAATAATTAATATTTTTAATAAATATATTATATATTATATAATGTATACTCACCCTGTCTCATTAAATTATATATATTATTTTTGACACGCTTTTCAATATTTTTTTAAAGCATAATTCCATAATATTTTTAATTTTTTTTCTAAATAAAAGTTGTATGTTTAAACTTTTATTAAAAAAATTAAAAAAAAACATAATAAAATTATATTTTAATAAACGTATATAATTTAGCACGAGAGTTTTATAAATACGAAGCATGCACAAGTACGCCGATAGCGTAATAATATAAAAATGTGAGAAACTCGAGACCAACTACTTGCTAATGAACCAAGTATCAAGCAAACCTAACATACTTATTATTTTATGTCCCTCCTTACCCAAAAATTTCATATTAGATATGTTTGCTGATGCATATTTTTAATTGTTAATATCTTTAATTCTGTTTTAGTATTAAATATAAAAATTTTATTATATTAAAATACTCATAAATACGAATTTAACAAGATCAATCATGACTATATTTAATCTTATAGATTAGACGTAAATTAATAGTTAATTATTTACGATGAATGGTAACAAAAGTCAATATATAAAACTTATTATGGGACGGAGGGAGTAAATTAGAAGGCGATTATATATCGGTTTAATTTTAAATAAGTAGGCTGAAATCAAATTTTGAGTTTTTACAATTTATTAAAGACTTTTAATATTTGTAGTGATGTATTTTTATATTTTAAAATATTGCAGAAGTGATTTTTTTAATATATTAACGGATTGGAGCTTTTATCCGAAAATTCGTGATCCTAACGGATCCGAATATGGATGGGCTCCGAAATCCGGTATATTTAGATGGATCTTGATATGAATCATGTCCGATCCTATCCAGATTTGATTCATTGATAGCCCTACATGACATGCATATTTTCATGTTGGCCAGAGTTATGGTACCAGCATATTCAGCATATTATTTATTGATAATAATTACTTAATATTTAAATTCAGAATAATTCAATTGTTTATATTTTATAGAGAGTGCTGATACTCATTTTAAGGTATATATAAAGTATAGTTTTGTAATTCTTTTTTATAATTTTGTTTTTCTGACTAAAAATTAAAACATTCAACTTTTATTCAGAAAAAGAAAATTATAAAAATAAGTTACTTTCATAGAAAATTTACTTTTGAGTCAAACATTAATGGCATCCATCTTTTTCAGTAATAATATGTCTTTCGTGCCTAAATTGAGAGTAATAGATGGACTTCTATCGTCAATCTAACAATTTTGGGTGTTATAGAAGTCACAACTAAATCTTATGCTTTCATCATAATTATATATTTTTATCACTCGCGAGGAATTGTGAAGTTTGTGCAGATACAGGAGTTTACGATGGCATCTGAGAAACATTATAAAAATGTAAAAGAATACAACACTTGTAAAAGTAATTTCAAAGTTCATACATTAAAAAGCATATGAAACAGATATGTAACAGTACTCTGGTAGAAATGAAACTAGATTATTAGTGTATCATCACGTATAGCAAAATGGAGTAGTAGAATCTTTCTTTAACTCTATGCACCCAGTTCATTTCACCTTTTCAGATGTGATCGTCTCCTTCCCCATTCAATGCCTTCATCATTTCAATATGTAAACTCTTAGTTAATGCTCACAATAATTTGAAATATGCATTTGTATATTTGGTTAAATTGCATAAGATTTTGGGGGACGAGTCACGCTCTTCCTCACATTTTAAAATTTTAATTTTTTTCGTATTTAAATATTTCTTTTTAGTTTATTATTTAATAGTGTACTGGTTCATTACTTCACATGCTAATTAGAACTCGGATTATAATTTATTAGTGATTGTGGGTATGTATGTTATTTATTCAATCGGTCCATGTAAAATGTTTGGGGATGTTTTTTTTTATAATCACTTATGCGTGCATCTCGAATATATTTGAAAGGTGTTAACTTAGATCACGACATCTTGAATATTTTTGAAGGATATTTACTTGAATCACAGTTATCACCAACTTATCCGAGGGTCGCTTGAATGGCCCTTTACATGAAGGAAAATATTTGGTGTACAGAATTATGTATAAAATTTTGTATATAATGTTATGTGGTGAGTTTTAACTAAAATGATCTTTATATTCATATTTACAAGACCAATTAAAATATTTCACATCAATTCACGTATTATCCTCAACAATTTTTTGTTTCAATTGACATATTATCCTCTGCAATTTTTTTAAACAAATTTGTGTAGATCTAGTACCAGTCATGGATGAAATCAGCACCTAAACTGATGTCTTCAACCAGCTGAGTCATGTTTATGTTCCAAAATGTTAAATAGTGTAATATTAGTTTTGGCCACTTGACAGCTTAAGATTTAGGTAGACCGAACACATACATATATTCGATAAATTATATTCATGAGCATGTAGAAATAATTTTAATCGAAGTTTAAACATCATAAAAGTTTCTCGAAATTATTTAGTTAAAAATTTGCTAAAGCTAGTTGTCCTAGCACAAAGGTGTGCATGCAAATTACCCAGAGAAAGTAAAAAGAAAAGAGGGGGGGGGATAAAACTGAAGCTCCCTTTGATCAAAGCGACGCCAAATACGGGGGACCTGAGATGAAAGAGATAGCAGTAAGAGAGGAAAGATAAATATGAAGCTCATGTCCAAGCAAAAGATTTCATTGACTGACTGACGTTTAAACCCTGCGACACTGAACCCTTTTGCCAGGCCCATCATCATGACTTTACTTCCTCTCTTAACACACTACCCCTCATTTACCCATATTTTACATGCATGCCTATTTAATTATATACCTACACATAAATAACTCAGTATCATTAAACAGTCCCGACTAAGCTGAGTTATTGCAAATCTTTAGATATTGCTGGGGCTTTAAATAAAACTTCTACCAATCTTTAAATAAAAACCATGATATTGTAAGAAAAATCTTAATAAAAAATTTAGTTTAGGCCGAATTTCTTGCTCAGTTAGCCACGGTTCCGTATACATGATGCATGTATATATGTTCATTGGCATGACAAAGCCTAGCTATGAATCTAGCCATGTAGATAGGTCACTGAATTGTGTATGCAGGGTTATAGTGATTGTATACATTTACTACTAACAGTACTTGAATTTCAGATGAATAATTGTACTCTATTCTACTCTATTAAATTTTGGTAGTCATCTCTCATTATTCTATCAGTCAAACAAGACCTACTGCCATCCATGTTACCTTTATTTAAGACTTCAAGGTACACTTTGTTTTCTATGTTACTGAATTATGTTTTCGGTCTTTTTACTGCTGGTCATCCATCCAAATATTTTCATTCCCTGTTAATTGTTTGTATTTGTGTGTAATTTTAACATTCTATAATTCTTCAAGTTTTGTCGAGCATGATTTGCAGTTCAAGTAAAAAAAATATCTTAAAAGAGGAAGTTTTGAACAGGATTTTTTTTTTTAATAATTCAAATAAAGTTTCTAATATTTTAAAGTTTTTGAAAAAAGTATAGTAAATTAGAGAAAATCTCCTTCTATATATTAAAGTGTAATCAAGGATAAATTGAACCATTTTATGGTTGTGAAATTACGAGTTTACCCTTTTATTTTTAAAAATTACACAAATGGCATCCTTATATAATTTAAGCTAAACATAAGAAGAAATTGTGTATACACCAAGATTTAAACCCCTTATCATCTATTTTCAAAGTACATGTCATTATCACTATGCTACATATCACATTGAGTCCTAATTACAAATCTTATTAAATAAATCATATCATCTCTTTCTAACATAAATTTTTTCTATTATTTTAACTTTTGAGTAAATCAAATATTTCTTTATATAATTTATGTCACTCTGTTTTTTTTAGTTTACATTTAATTGTATCTCCTTCGATATATTAAAAGAGGACTATGGGTAAATTGAGCCATTTTAATGGAAGTAAAATTACAATTTTGCCTTTTATGTTTGAAATTTAAAAATGTCAAGTTAAAAATAAGTATCGAACTCCAAACTTTCAACTCATAAACTTCATATCACTAACATATAGTACCATTGCGCTACATAACTTCTTGAGTTTATTTAAATTTTTTATTAGATAAGCCATGTCCTCTTTTTTTATCAAATTCTTTTTTTATTACTTTAATTTTTGAGTAAGTAAAATTAAATATTTATTTAATTTTTTATTTAGTTTTTTGTAGTTATATTATAAAATTTTAAAAATGCCACCACCTCATATTAGTTTCACTCACATCATATTCATTTATACATATATATATATATTAAATAATTTTTTAAGAAAATAATATTTAAAATATATAATAATTTTAAAATAACCAGCACTTTTATTGATCAATTTTTTTACATTATAATATAATACATAATTTTAATTTGTCATTCATTTGCATTATAAATCAATTTCAATATGTTTCGATATTAAGATTATAAAATATTATCAATATTTTTATATATTACGAATTAGTAGACTGTTTTTATTTAAAAAAATACTAAAATACAAAATTATTATTTTTAATATCACCGCATCCCCGTGGGAATCCTCGTTACGGCGGGATTCGGTAATGAAAAAAATTCCCGTCTAGGATTCAAGATGTGTTCGGGGATCACGGCGGGGATAGTACTTCCCGACCCCGAAGTGACCTGATGCACATCCTTCAAATATTTTATTTATCACGATATAGTTTTAATTTTTTTTATTAATTGGGATCATATAACTTAAAATAAATATCTAATCTCAAAATTATCGAGTTTAGTTAAAATCGAACTCTACAATAAAAATTAAGTCAACACTTAAGTAATATAATACCCCTCCAATAGTATGTATGAAAACAAAACGAGGTAAGAAAATCCAGTAAAAAGTTAAAATAATTATTTATTGTATTCAAAAATTATTTCTATATAGATGTAAATTTATTCGAGATAATATATTAATATTTATATCCAGGTCCGTGACTCGCACATGTTTTTACGCTAGTTTTATTTATTAGTTGACGTATTTTATAATTCTACTTTGCAAGCCTATTTTCATATTAAATCAGTGGTATCAGGGCTATTAGATAATTTTAATCTTGATGATTTGGGACAGCTTTGGAACTTTTCATAGGGGCTGTACTAAATTTGTATACTAGTTCCTTTCAGAAAATAAGAAATTAAAATTATATAATAGATTACTAGCTCAATTTATAGTGTACCGGGACGGGAAGAACAAATAGTATGCATTAAAACATCTGTCTCATTAAGTAATTAACCACTACATACGAACTAGTAAACATGCACCCTAATTAGGAATTAGAGCCAATCATGTTTCAAATTTTATTGATTATTATTAAAATACTTAATAGTAGTGCAATTATCATGTAATTAAGATGGTTAATGAAAAGTGCAACTCATCTAATGTTACCCTACATACCCAACTATGGCCAACCTTTGTTTGAAAACTAGTAGTCTACTATTTTGTTTGATTGCAAATTGATAGTACTCAGCGACTAAACATTATTCTAGCTAGAATAAACTTGATGTGAAACTATAATGACGTCAATAATGTTCAACAAAAGTTTGTGTTTTTTTTCTTTGTATTTCAGTATTTGTATTGTTCATAAATTAGTTAAAAGTCTTTTCTCAACCCCAGCTATTAAAAAGTGGCAATTGCAATAATTAAGGAAAGATGATCAAGGAGGAAAGTAAATAAATATTTTAATCATGAAAATGAAATTAGAAAATGAAATAGGAGATCTTAAAAATAAAATATAATATAATATATCAAATATTTAAGAATAACTAGCTAATCTCTCAGAATAAAATTTATGATAAATTCTTATATTTTAAATTTAAGGATCACATAATTAATCCCCTTGCAGATAGCAAGTTAGATATAAATTATTTGTACTCTCCCACCCGATTTTACATTTCTAATCACTAATAGTAGGCCGGTAAAAAATCTAGAAATGCAATAATTAAGCAATAACCTCTTTGAATTCATACTTGTTTCATTTATCTAAGAAAATCACAATCCTAGTAAATTTATTGCTCCTATATATTAGGGTGTGCTCAGTGCTCATGTATACTTGATTCAACAGTCCCTAATTAACAATGACGATGACAAGTATGCACTAAGAATAGTAGTTGCAGATCTTGTGAAAGATTTTTGAAGGATAACAATGGTGGATAGGCAGTAACAATTTCAGCTAGATATGAATATGAGCCCGTGAACATGCATGAACATGTGCAGCAGAAAATATCATATTTATTGCCAATACTAGTAGGTCTAAGTTTACAGCAATAAATCTGTTCATAATCAATGCTCCTTTCTCAGCTCCAGTGCTCAGTGAGACTGTTTGTAGCATCATCAAATTTCTTCTTATATAAATTTGAATATAATTTCTATCCGTGGGGTTTTGCTATACAGTGTTGTAGACATTTTTACAGTGGATTAGTATACATGAAAATTCTTATTTTATTACGATAATACCAATCCTTCTTATACCTCAAACTTTTAATTTATAAAGTTAGCCGCTCATGTTATATTACAACCACAAGGGCCCTGCTATAGTATTTCTCAGTTTTCTACAAAATTCAGCATGCTGTTGCAACTTCTATTGATTCAAGTGATCATGTCGTGTTGTTCAGGGAAACAATTTTGAATTTTTGATTACAATGACATACCCATCTCGATCAAAGTGGTGCTATATATAAGTTAGCTAGTACTATAAATTTATACCAAAAATTAAATTTTGAATACAGATTAATACTATGTAACTCTTTAACACCCGTCATTTAAAGCATCTCATTTAATTTATTTATATTTTTATATGACAAAACATAAATTTTGTTCTATACATATATACAAACTGTAGCAACCCTTAGCTTAAGAATTTTTGTGCTACAAGTCTATAACATACATATAGCGCCACTTTAACAATAATTTATAACTTTAAGGAGTACTTTGGATGCACCATCAGAATGAGAATCGAAAATAAGAATGTAGGGTATGCAAATGGGGGTTAATGAAAATGAGAATGAGAATGAAATGAAAAATCAAGAAGTATGGTGGGTTTGATTTACCCACCAAGAGGGAATGTAGTTCCCATTCCCATCACTAAATTAGTAATCCAAACAATCACTTAGGTTTAAGGACCATCAACAAATCAGCTTAGACATTTTATTTTTCTAATGTGTTATCTCAAAATTATAATTTTTAATTATCAGTTTTGACAATAAATGACAATTAATTATTATCAATTATTCATGTTATTGATGATATTTTTTTTATTAAATAAAAACTTAATATTAAAGTAAAAGTGAAGATTTTAGCTTCTGTAAAGCAAGTAAACGCCTATTTGAACTTTCACTAGTTTTGAAACCTTCTGGTTAAAATTTGATAAAATATATTTTACTCAAACATTTATTTCCGATTAACTCATCCATGTTCGTAGGTGCAAGGTTAGTAGGTGCAAATTATACTTAAATCAAGGCTATTCATGTACTGCTACTACATAGGGTATTATATTTTTCATTAAATATCATGAGCAACATATGTGTTTATGAATAATGTAGTTGGTATTATGATGAAATTAAAATGAAATAATGTAGTCGAATTAAAACGAAAGGAAGTTGATTTATAGCTAAAATTGAACGTAGCATGAGGAGGGGGAGAAAAAGATAAGTAGTAGTAGTACTTGTTGCTTTAGGAATTTGTCTTTGTGCTAACGTGCGCCCCACCAAAGGTCAGGAGAGGTCTCCTTTTTGCCTGCCATAATAATTTTTGATTTTAAATACCAGAAGTTGAAACTCAAGCAGCTAGGATCCTGTACCTCCATTGCACTCATTATATCCCCCTGTATTGATAATTTTTGAAGCTGTATGCATACATTGTAGTAGTAGCTAAGTAGAAGATCATGCTAGCTAGCCTTTCATTTCCATCTCTCTCTCTCCCTCTCACTATACACCTTATTGTCCTATGACCTCTCTCTCTCTCCCATAATTTATTAATTTGATCCCCATTCACTCACTCACTCACCATCAAATCCATCCATCTATCTTTCTATCCTTCTCCTCCATCAAAGAGTATATTTCCATCTTTTCTGTTCTCTCTGCAACTCCAAATTTAAAGATTTTAAACTAATCTCTCTCTCTCTCTCTATCTGTCTGTTCTCCCTTCATTATAATTCAACTTTTGGTCTTCACAATATCATGGCTGATCAAGGGTTTGATTCACCATACCATGTCCCACAACAAAGCAGAAGAGATAAACTAAGAGTTGGTTGCAGTTTAGATAATACCACAAACAACCACCTTCATAATAATTCTCTCCAGCCTTTTTATGATCCTTCTTCTATCATGTCTTCTTCAGATTTGCTAACCTGCGCTTCTTTTCAACATGGTGTTAAAGAAGAACGCATGAATCTAATGACTACTTACATCTCCTCTTGTTCTTCCTCTACTTCACACAATCATCTTTACATGGATCCACAACCTCAACCTTCTTTTCATATAAACCCTAATCATATTCAAGATTTAAACAATTCTAGTAACCCTAATAATTATCTTGCTTCTTCACAAGTTAGGATTCTTGATCAATCTTTTAATGGGGTTTTATCAAGTGGACAAGGCTTGTCTCTTTCACTTTCTTCACAACAAAATTCAGCCCCTTTATCTCTAAATCTTCAAAGATCATATCAACAACCCTATGATTTGTCTAGAAGTAGTGTTCCTTTGGGCCCGTTTACTGGCTATGCTTCTATTTTGAAAGGATCAAGATTCTTGAAACCAGCCCAACAAATGTTGGAGGAGATTTGTGATGTTGATAGAGGGAATTTTCAGAGTGAGAAGTTTAGTGCAGATGCATGTTTGCTTGATCCTTCTCCATTGGATAATTTGAGCAGAAATGATGTTTCTGATGATGACCCCAATCGTAGTAAGAAATCAAAGTTGCTGTGTATGCTCGATGAGGTACAAAGTTTCGAAAAATATCTATTAATTTATAATTTTGTTAATTGATATTCAAATGGTTTTATTAATATGTTTACATAAATCTGGCAAGTATTGCTTGTTTGAGTTATCGTATAAATAACTTATAAGTTAAATGTAAATATTTCGGACTTATTAGAAAGGGGACGACCTTAATGTAGAGTGACATGCATTGATACATTATGTTGTTGCAGGCTGCATGAATGCTTGGTAATGCATAAAGTAAGCACCTTTTATTTTATTCTTTCAGAATTTTTTAGTGATCTAAACTGCAATGGAAGTATGATTAGATGCTTAAAATTAGTCATAGAGGGGGTTGCAGAATCTGTCTTTTTATTAAAAAAGGTGATTGGGAGGAATATATGTACAAATATTAGTGCCATAAAGTGCCTGACAGCAATGGAAATAGAGGTGTTCTGGCTTAATACCACTAGCCTGGGGGTTTGGGAGGGGTGTAAATTGCTTAAAGTCACTGTAGGAATCCATTTGATAAGATGTGTCACATTTATACTTGTGAAAAGTACTGTGCATCATGAGTAATGAATTGTAAGTTTTAAATGTGTACGTCATCTCCACTTTTCTTCAATTTGTGGCTTTTACTTTTTAATTGAGAAATGAAATGGGATGAGGTTGCTTCACACAGTATTATGCATGGTTTGTTTGGATTCTGTGGAGGTAATGCAGAGACAATGAGCATCATCCAGTTTGACAATGGATCCTTTTATTATTGGCAACCATGGCAAGTGGTAATTGTGATTCGATTATAGTTATCTAGTAGACGAGGCTCAATGGCTTCGGAAGTACTACTTCAATAATTATGTCTTATCTAAGAAATGCAGATGCTGGTGATCAAGGGCATCAGATGCTACGATTTAGTCTAATACAGTTAACTTAAAAGTTTATTTATTCTGATAGCTTTTTTCTTAGCAAGTAGGATAAATAATGGTCCTTGAGTTTTCGTCTGAAAATATAGATAAAATTTTATTGGTTCTTCAATTTTCCAAATGGTTCGAGTAATCATGTTTAGTAAATTAAGAATGAAAAAAGATTCAGTGGTCTTGCTACAAGGAAATATGTTGTTGATGGAGGAATGTTTTGCAATTATTTTTACTTGTAATATAGTGCAGGTGTTTAATAAGTTGTAGGTGTTTAAGAAGTTGTAATTGTTTACATTAATTAGTTCTTATGATGGTGTTAATGTGCTTAGCTCTTGTCTTCAATGCTTTTAAAATGTACTAGGTTTACAAGAGGTACAGACAGTATTACCAGCAGATGCAGGCTGTTGTGACATCATTTGAAACTGTTGCTGGACTCAGCACTGCAGCTCCCTTTGCACATTTAGCTCTAAAGGCCATGTCAAAACATTTTCGTTACCTAAAGAATGCAATCACTGACCAGTTGCAGTTTACAATTAAATCTTACGGTCAAGTAACTTATGGAAAAGATGGAATGTCAAGGGCTGAGAATGCAGATAGCAGTATTTACGGCCAAAAGCCAGTTCAAAACATGGGATTTATAGAACATCAGCCTGTTTGGCGGCCACAAAGGGGACTACCAGAGCGCGCTGTGACTGTGCTGAGAGCATGGTTGTTTGAACACTTCCTCCACCCGTAAGTAATTACATCGCACTATTAAACATTGTAATGTAAATTCTGTGTTCTCCTTATATTGAACGGTTACGAGTTTGCTAATATTGCCGCAGGTACCCTACTGACACCGACAAGTTAATGTTGGCTAAGCAGACAGGTCTTTCACGGAATCAGGTTTGTGCCTTTAATCGTACGGCTCCTTACCTTCGTTGCTGGAGTTCAATCGTCAACTGTTAATAAAAATTCATTCATTAACATCTCTAGTTAGATGTAACAAAAGCACTTGCATTTAATATTAAATTTATTTGTAAAATTTTAGAATGTGTGGTTAACTGGCCAGGTATCCAACTGGTTTATCAATGCAAGAGTAAGACTATGGAAACCTATGGTGGAAGAGATTCATAACCTGGAAACAAAGCAGAAACCTTCACAGCGGGATGAACAATATGCTGACAAGACCAACAACCATTTGCATGCAGCTGATTCAGTCCCATCTGAAAATGCCTCGACATCAAGCCAAAGGGTTCACGACCTTCCCACTAAACGCTCTAGAGATGATTATTCTAATAATCTCATGACTGCTGGTGAAGAGCCAATGAATTTGTTGTATGGCAATGCAGTGCGCCATCAACATATAGGTGTTGGCATGAATGGTCCAGTTGGAACTAGTGGTGTTTCCTTGACTCTTGGACTCCAAAATAATGGAATAGGGATGTCAGAACCTTTTGCTATGAATGCAGCTCGTCGATTTGGTATAGAGGCAAGTAACGAGGGATTGGTAATGGGTACTTTTGAAACACAAAATCGGCAATTTGGAAGAGATTACATTGGTAGCCAACTTTTGCATGATTTTGTTGGCTGAAAATGAGTTTGAGATATGTTGGCATCATTCTTCATCGAATTATAAACCAGAATTCATTTGGAAATCGCTTAATCAAGCACTTATATCCAAGCAGCAAGTCGATTAAAGCCACTTCTAACTATTGTGGTTTTAGAAGGTACAACAATATCTTGTGGAATTCCCGTGTATATGTTCCTATTGTTTACATTATGAAATGTACACTAATGTTGCTCTGCTTGCATATGCATGTATCCTAGTACATAAGACATGACAAGCATGATTAAATTATACATGTGTCTGTAAAAAAGTCTGCAATTTTTTTAAAAAAAATGGAATCTATTTAAAATCTTGATAAGATCTTGAAAAGTGGCAGTTGTTGCAATTGTAGTAAGCTTATATAAAATTGTAATTCCTTTATGCTAAAATGGGAAACAATGTGTTCTGAAACCATTTGAAATCATTTCAAAAGTGCTTTTTTTGCATGGCTTAGCTTGCTTTCTGTAAGAATCATCATATCAGTTGGCTTTATATAATGATATGATTGGGCAACCTTTGTTTTAGTTGGTGTAACTGTTTAATCATAATAATTACCAAGGGGTTTAAGGGAATATCTTTAGAGTTGTCTTCAAGTAAAAGGTGGGTCAATTTTCACATGTAACAGATTAATAATGCTATATCAAAGTTTCGTGTTACATCTTTAAATATCCTTAAAGATGTTATCGAATTTGTTTGCTACATTATTGTTGATAATAATTTTGTTCGTCCACATCTTGCAGACAGATTTGTTGCTTGTCAATCTTGTCGTGTACTTTCGTACGGTAATCGGAGTAGCATCCCAGCTGCAGTAAGGTTCATGATCAGTTGGAAGAAGCCTTGCTGGTTTTGTTGAGCAGGCTTGAATTTGTAAATTCCAAACGAAAATATTTTTAATATATATTTGAAGTACATCAATTTGTGTCTACTTTGTTCTGCTTCTTGTACATGGGCGAAAAATCTCTCTTTGTTTTCAAATGGGGCTGTAAAATATAGCTTAAGGTCTTTGTTTTATCTCTATGTAAGATTTACTTCTAACCAGATGCACATAAAGGCCTGCAGGCCAGATTCCGAAAACCCGGGCCTGACTTCAGTCTTCTAAAAAATATGTAAAATCCATTCTACATTCGTTATTGAAAGATATATTAAAGACCCAGACTTTGGTCTTGAATGTTAATATAGGTTTATGCTATTGCAACCTAAAATCCGTCCAAATTTCTTACTAGACATGGCAGAATGCATATATATAGTAGCTAATATAATAGTAACTTTGCATTTCTAGAATTTCGAAGTAAAATATTACAGCGAGATTTCAAGAATATTACATCTTCATCAACCCCGACTCATAAAAGAATAGGCATCAACTTGAGACATTTAAACTCTATTTCGTTTCTTTACACCAACGTGAAATTATGAATATTACGGGAAGTGAATTCTGCCAAGTTTTCAAGTCCCTAAAAGAATACCTGTACATAAAGAATTTGTACAAACAGAACTAAGGGAGGTCTCGTGTAATAATAACAGCTCCCTTTGTATTTAAGGCGGGGAATGTTGATCTTCACAATTAAGAAGAACCATCCTTTGCGACCTTGAATGGTTTTGCCTGTTATTAAGGACGTCAATATATGTTTGCAACCTATAACGATCTGAGTTTGTCAGGGAGAAAGGATGATTTATAATGAGGGAGGGACCCTCAAGAAGGAGAAAGTTTAGCAAGCATAATGCTCTTGAATAAAATTCTGCTGCGTCTCTGTTGCCATTGAACTCGTGGACCTGCCATACATGCATTGAAATATATAAACATCTTATATCAATAATATATTACAGTTCATATTGTGTTGCACCATCAACAACTTGCATCCTCTTTTATCCCTGTTTTAACTCACTCTTTTTTATCTTCTCAACTTTAGCAACACAACAAGTGCATAAACAATATATTATTCCACATGACAGATTGACAACAAATAGATTAAATGGATGTTGCTATTTCATGATGAGCGATGATTCCCAAAACATGCAACACAAGGACGTGAGCTAAAACTGCTGACTGCATAAATACTTCAGCTCAAAGAAAAATAATAGACATGATTCTTAAAACCTAATTTTGCACTGATTGCCAACTTATTTTTCAACGATGTAGATAGAACGTGAAGGTTTGAATCACGTCAACTTGGTTCCAGGTTTAAATATTGTTATACTCTAGGGTCCGATAAGCATATAGCCAAACAATTTCCTTCCTCAAGTTCCCTTGTTTGACAAACTCCTAGTTGTAAAGGAATTTATTGCCTAGTACATAGGGTTATAAAAAGCAAATGCATGCATCATTTGTCTAATACTTTACAGCATTCTCTGTATGTCTGCAACCTCTTTCCATGAAATTAAAACTAGTATTTGGAATTACTTACAGCCCCATGTCTTCCTAAATCGAGGGCAGACTGAAATATTGTTTCCATTGCATCTGGCATCTCCTGGTTTCCTGAATCATGGAAGAACTAATATCAGAATTCTTTCCCTGAGAACTGAATCTACAGAGATATAGCTTATGAACTATATATATTTACAAATAAAACACTTGTTACTCCTTGCCAGCAATTACAACGTGAACTTGTCCCAAAAAAAATTACACGACTGAGTTGAGAAGGCGGCTCAACTACTGAATATACAGTAAAACTGAGCGAATAATTTAATTACTTAATAAAGGTTACAATTAATTGAGGTTAAGAAATACTCCTTTTGTCCCTCCCATTTGTTTACACTTTCCTCTTAAGATGTCCCTTCCAATTCTTTACATTTCAAAAATGTCCAAAAATAGTAAAATTTTTACAATATAAAAAGTAACCACATCCACTACTTATCTCCACTATACTCACTTTATACATAAAATATTAATCGGTCCCACTACTTTACTCATATTTTTAACTTTCTTCCACTACTTTATCATTTTTCTTAACCTCCGCACCCATCCCAAATGTAAACAAATGGGAGGGACGGAGGGAGTACACTATATCTGCCAGTCGGGACTCAGGACCGAGATGATTAAAATTTTAAATTGAGGTTATGAACCAGGCAAATATTAATCAACTAAGGTTTTACTGTAATATAATGGAGTTGAATTCAATAATGAACAAACAATGTCCAACAAGGCAACAACAAATGCCAGCATATTCAGGCAACATTGAAATGATACTTCTCCACTCTCCAATACATACCAGGTTCAATAAGCTTGGCAAGTTCCTCAGCATTCCCAACTTCAAGGAGAAACGCCCTTTCAATCTCAGAGTAAACATCTTGCCGATGCTGCCAGTTGGCAGAATTAAGATGTTCTCGGTCAACGGGACCAGCACGATCCTTGTTAGTGAGTTCTCTCATAGTTTCTTGGGTTGGACTTCCTTCTATAGCCGATGCAGCTCGCGTATGACAAATATGAAGCGCTTGCTTCCATATTGCTAGAATTACAAGCTGAACTGAAAATGCTTCTAGATGCTTTCCAGATTCAACCTATTGCAAGTTAAGAAGCAAGTAAACATTGGCAGGTCATGCCGCGTAAAATAATCATGAATAAAAACAGAATATGACTTGTTACTGGTGCATTTCATCCAACAGCATGAAAAGTATAATTAAAACATAACAAGGATTTCCCATGAATTTACTGTTTAAATCGGCAAATAAATGATTATGGAAAATGGTTCCAGAGGTATCAAAGTTTAATCCTCCCATCTTATCCATTCTTTTTGACCAAGTAGCCCACTGCTCAAAAAAACTCACCATATATGACTGGAGTCTCGGAAACTACTGCATCATCAAACACAATTTAATATGACTGTATTCGAATGTAGGTCTTTCCATTTCATTGGATCCCAAAACTATTTGTTCTTAATCTGCAAATAAACATTAGGCTCTAATGGTGCTGCTGCAAAGGTGTAGAAGCATATTTAGTCTGGTATGGACCTTGTTCAGAGAGTGTTTGTCTTTTATGCATTCTTAGAATATAGGTACTTGTGCAAAGTTTTAGAATTTAGATATATTCTAGCCTCTTAGTAGGATAAATGGAAACCAAGTAAAAAAACTAAAATTATGCATTCAACCAATTGAGAAAAAAAGCTTCACCCTACCAGTACCATGCATGTCTATGACAGCATTTTTCCATTTAAAATTTAGTGTGAATATGGGAGAAAAAAATATTAAAAATTCTTCAAGTTTGTTCTCAAATTTGTTGATGAGTGATCAGAAAGGGAGATGTGAGAAAATTCAAAAATTGGAAGTTTCGACGACAAATAAGAAAAATAAAGTTACTAACTTCGATAATTCCCGAAACGCCCTTCATAATCTTAAATAACTTGTCATCTTTTTCATGTTAAACTGTGTACTGCTTATTGAAGAAATCCGGGAACACGAATCAAAGTCTATTTAAGTTCCTTTTCTCTCATTCTATTTATCGTCTTTCCTCTTCTTCATTTCCCATTCCCTAAATAAGGCATGATACATGGTATATGTTGATGCACAAAAGTAGGGGATGGAGAAGGGTACAATTATTTGTATGGTAACAGAAGGATAGACTTTTGCATTGCTTATGTCACAATAATACACTACAACTCTCTAACCCCTAAGATTACTTTAAAAAATTCATCTTTGACCTTCCTCGGGTCAAATTCCCAGGAAACAAGAAAACATTTTTTGTTGTGTATGAAGGATGAAGTGTGTTACCTTCTCGTTCACTAATTGTTTAATGGTGGATGCAGAGCTCTGCAGTGACTTGATCCTTGAAACTGAATCCGTCGGTGGCAGCTCCAGAGATCCCCTGATACAAAAGGATCCAAGTGAAGTCTCAGATGGAGCAGGGCCATGGTTTTTCGAGCAACCATTGCAGCTTTCTTTAGTGGTTGCTGCAGTGAGTTTTACAGGGACATTCGGTTTCGATTTAATAATATTTCCACTAAGAAGAGGATACTCTACTTTGGATGGTAAATGGTTAAGCTCTGAGGCACAGTCTGAAGATGACATATCCAGAGGGGGATTAGACACCATAACATATTCCTGAGCAATTAGCTCGAATGAATCCAGGACTGTTACAGATACGAAGAAAAAATAATGCAATTATCATTCTCTAAACTTGATCACATAAAAACAGGAAACTAATGCATGAAAATAGCAGATATTAGGGTAACTATGTACCTGTTGACGGGACATTTACGGTCTGATGTTCCACTGATTTCAGAGATTTTTCTACATTTCCTTCAGATGGATTGCTGTTGAAGTTAAAAGCCAGAAGCTCCGGTTTATGTCTATTACTACTAGATTTCATAGACACGTCCATGTTGCTTGAAAAAGTATGCACATCCTTCTTCTCAGCTCTTGTATTCACAGAAAATCCATAAGTAGATTTTATGGGAGACCTGTTGATCTGAGTTGGGCTTTTATCAGGACCACTAGTTTTATCGTCCAGACTAGAAGGCAAATGATCTTCTTGAGAATTTTTATTTGTTCTCAAGTCGGGATTGCACTTGTTTATTATAGGACAGACACCTTTACCCGGAGATCTTAAATTTCTGCATAGCGAACTTCCCCATTTTTAGAGAGTGGAATGTATTATAAACTAAAGATGTTTATAATGCAAGTTGTTTTCCCATTTACCTCAATATTTTATCCGGCAGATTCTGAGAAAGAAATGGATGGTTAAAGAACTCCTCAAAAGTCAACCTTTCCACTGTAGAAACAGACACAACATCAGATAATTAAAATTTACTATATGGAATATAAAATATACTAATAAGTACTATTGTTAATCCAGCTTCAAATATGTATACATCATTGAAAGACACCTGACCCTCTATTACTACATCACTGAAAGAAGTGTGTCTATACACCGGTCCACAGGTCTAATATGCCCAATGCCCATCAACTCGTTAAAAGTAACAATGAATAATTTAGGGAAAAAATATTAAAAATATACATGTAATCAAAGCAAATTGATGCCCAAGCAGCATATTTAGGTCTAAAAGCAACCATTTCTATTCAGTAGGTATTAAGGACAGTTTAAAAAAAACCTGGATTAGGCCGCAGCAACTTCCGGCACAAATCTATGCATTCAGAGCTCAAACCTACTGAATGTGGAGGAAAAGCCAATTCAGTTGACCTCATTATATTCTGGAGCAACTGCAATAAATACAAGAAAAAACACTGAGACGATGCTACATAATAAATTACTATATATACAATCTACTGCCTATACTGCCATAATTATTACACTAAAATAATTATGTAGCACATGTTAAATTTTCTAAGATAGTAAAACACAAAATTGCAGACAAACCTGAATTTGATTGTTTCCTGTGAAAGGGGTTTTCCCAGTTACAAGCTGAAATAAAATGGCACCGACACTCCATAGATCAGCCTGCAATAACATGTAAAATTTACTGTTATATCTTCATATGGAAATTTAAAATAAACAGCAAATAGAAAAAATGCTACTTTATTGAAATCTATGTATGTTACCTTTGCATCATATTTCTGCAGCTGCATTATTTCTGGAGCCATATACAACGGCGATCCACATAATGTTTCAGCAAGGTTTCTCGGTTGTAAAGATCTATGGAAAAAATATTTTATTAATCAAATATGTCAATAGATAGAATTTGTCTACTGGAGCAAGTGAAAAGGAGACGCATTGGTGTCGTGTGTATACATACAGTTATAGTTAAGAAAAAAAAGGCAGAAAATTTTAAGATAAACGCATAAAGGGCAAGGCTATATAGCTTTTTTCCACAATATATACCTCAATTCTATCTGACTTTTAAAAAAAAAAGTATTTATTTGTTTTATCTCAGTAGATATATTTGGCACCACACAATTATGTCATCTTTCATTCTTTCGAGAGTCTAATGGCAATTCAAAACTGCAAACGCCACGCAAAAGAAGTTTGTTGAAGGCGCCAGTAAGCGCTATTCTTTCAACCTCCATTAAGAACTTCCTGAATCATGGCATGATTGAAATTTAATACCTGATCTTCCGCATATTTAGACACTGCTTTTTATGATCTGTTAACAGAAGCATATTTTACTTGTACAAAGAATAATAGACTAGGTGAAAGAAGTGGTCAAATGAAATATTCTTTAATGAGAGAACCCATAAATATGCTTAGGAATGTCTTACACAATGACAAAGAGATAGCTGTAGTTAAAAGCAAGGTGCATGTAAATATACCCCAGTTCCTTTATAGATTATTTACATAATTATGCACAACCTCTAAGGAAATAAAATACAAAAATGTACCTTGCAAAACCAAAATCTGCAATCTTTAAAACTGAATCGTCTCCATTAGTTGACAGAAGTAGATTCTGTTCAAAAAACAAAATGCAGGACAAATGAAAAAGGCTTGATGTTAATTGAGCTTAACTACTACATCATAAAAAAAAATAGTATACGTTTTTGCCTGCTTATAGACTTAGAGTAGTAATACATTGGATAAGAGGTTATAAACATATATTTTATATATTAATATGGAAATTTCTTATAGAGAAAACGATCAGATACTCTTAAAATCAACCAAGTCAAAGTCATCAAAAAAGTTGAATGTCAAAAACACAACACAATGGCAATTATATTTACCTGCGGCTTCAGGTCTCGATGTATCAGATCATTATCGCGAAGAATTTTAAGACCCGATGCTGTGGAATAAATTATCTTGCAAAATTACTACATGGCTTACTAAAAGAAACAAAACTAGAAAGTGTTTAATTTAATTATTGAGAAGTTCAATAATACCGAGCTGCAGCATAAAATGCTTCGCAGTAGATTCTGTGATTCTTCCTTTACGTTTGTGAAGAAACATGGAAAGATCACCCCCTTTGCAAAATTCCAACACAAAATAAATCTTTCCTGGTTCCTGTGTGCCAAATTTATGATATTTCATAAAAACATTATAGAGATTACCCAAAAAATTATAAAATATCAGATACCAGAAGTCTCTCCATCGTGTGAATTTATAGACATATACTATAACAAGGATTTATTATTTTTGTTAAAAAGGCCTGCTCTGCTCAGGTCACAGTGCATTACCTGTCCCGAGTGAAGAATGCATATTTAAACGAACAAACAGGAATAGAGATAGAAAATCAAAGAACTCCCAATCTCCTATATGCAACACACACATATGCCAAGCAAAACGATCATACTCAAAATCCCGCATCAACAACCATTCTCCAAAAGAAACTTAATCCATAAAGTAGAAAGCAGACTTTACAAAAGCTAGTCAACAAAAATCTCGTAAATCAAACCACTGATTCTCTATTACGAACTATGCTTGTCAAAATCAAACCAAAATCTTACAATTAAACTATTCTCCATATTGATCAAGATTTTAATTCCGGCCTAACATTTTCGAACTTATTCCATAATAAAAAAAAATCGAAACTTTACACACATAAACAGAAAGATGCATATACACGATGCATAAAAATACAGTAATTACCTGAATCATATCATACAAATGAATGATATTAGGATGATTAATATGCCTCAATATCCGTATTTCGGACAACAAACTCTCTTCCAATTTCTTAGTTAATCTTCCAGTAACAATCTCTTTAATTGCAACTTCTGTATGATAAACCCTGTGCTTTCCATGCCACACCACTGAAAATGAACCCGACCCGATTTGTTTACCCACCAAATAATCCCCAACTACTCTACTACTCTTGTTGGACTCCCCCATCAAAACCCTAATTCTAAATCCAAAAAAGCACACAGCCCTTTCCTCAAATCAATGTTTTAAGCAAAACCCAGAAAGTAATTGCAAAATTACACACTAGTTTGTCTAAAGTTTGAATCTTTTTTATTTTATTTTTTTGTGTGTGTTTTCTTGAACTTTTAAAAATTGGGTTTTGATAGGTGGGATTAAAGGGGTGATGATGAATTGAATTGGGGTTAGTAAACGGTGATTTACTGGTATGTATATGTCGTGTGTATGTATATGTGAAGTGAAAGATTCGGTGAATGAGTGTGATTCGATTAGAAGAAGAAGTTTATTCTTGTTGTATTAATTTTTTAAATTTATTTTGGCCTTATCTAAAATGAAAATATTTATAGTTTGGGTTTGTGTTAATTGTCTTGATTACCCACAAAGTGAAAATGACGTATATTCCAATTTTATAAGGAACGCCAACTTTCAAAATATTTCTTTTAAATTTTAACATTTTTATAATCTATTTTATGTTATGTGAAATTAAAATATTAGATTATCCGAATTGAATTTTAAAAATGATTCTCAAATTGATACATGATATTGCCTAATTGGTTATGAAATAATTAGAAAAGATGAACTCTCATGTATTAATGTTAGAAGCATCAATTAGAATAATACATATGATCACATGTTACATGTGTCGCGTTATTTGAGAATTTTTTTTATTACCCAATTTGTTATATCTGACACTACTTCATATTAAAAATGTATAATATTTTGAAATTTTATTGTTTTGTTAACCAATCGAGAGAACATAAGAATATCTTCACTAGTGTTGGTTATAGTAGTTGGCTATATTGATTCGTTATAACCATTTTACCGAGGAAGGATGAAGGATGTTCCGATAGTGTTAGGTAAAATTAATTATACGAAGAAAAAACTTAGTTCAATGAATATAATCAATTATATATAATTATCAAAAAAATTTGTGAAGCAGAATTATGAATTGGAGTGCTATAAATTTTACATAAAAAGATGATATTTTACTTAAGGCTTTATACTACTAGAAATAGTAAGGCTTTATACTACTAGAAAATAGAGATGTTATAAGATATTATTACATGACAGTTTTATATACTCCGGACTTTTATTAAAATACTTAGCAAAATAATCCGCAAAATGTATATATGTTATGTATGTCAATTAACGGTTGGTTGTGAGTAGGGTAGGCCCGGCAAGGAGTGCGATCAGATTGGGGATCAAAATTTAAAAGGGGCCAATTTTTAAAAATGAATATTACATATATATATATATATATATTCATAATTTAACATATTTCAAATTAATATTTTTAATCAACTACTGTTAGAATTGCAATTCTATTAAGATGATAATCTTATTTTTTTTGTTTGAGTTCGTTAAACTTGCTAAACTTTTAATTTCGGATGAATGTAATTTAGACATTAAAATAAGTATCAATATCAATGAAATCATTCCAAAAAATATTTAAAAAAAATGATCTTTAACGATAGTCTTTAATCATTTATTTTGCATTTCAATGTAATAGGTTATAGGAATAACTATAGTAGCATTTTTAAGGGCCCATTTTTTCGTCATTGGGCCTTCGAATGATCAAGATCATTGCTATTTGTAAGAGATTGAATTTTGACAAGTTATCTCACTAACTTGTTTTGATTAGGAGCTTGAACTTAACTATTTTGAATAAAGCTATTTGATATAAAGTTGTTTAAATTAACTATTTATTTTTTAAAGAGATACATATTATTCTCTATTTGAAAATTTTCATCCTATCCCCCCAAATTAGCGGATTGAGTTTTATCACTAAATACTAAGGGGTCGTTTGGTTCGTTGGGTGGTATCGGGTTGGAATTAGGAATCGGGTTAAGCTAGTATGGGTTTGGAACTTGATACTTGATATCACCTGTTTGGTTCAAAATAGGATGAGAATATATCTCGTTGATAAACTAATTGGAATCAAGAATCAAAAAACATTTAATTATTATTTTTTGTTAATTAATTATTTTAATATTAAAATCTAAAATTATACACGATCACTTGACAATCATAATTAGTAAGGCTATAAATATAATTTTTTTGAAAAATATCTAAGGCTAAAGATATTTTTACAAATATACTATAATTTTTTAAAAAAATTGCAAAAATACTTTTTTCTTTTAAAAAATGCTATTTTCCAATTTTTTTACGAAAATACTGTTTAATGCACTTGATTCAATTAGATGCAATTTTCGACGAATTTATGCCACTTCATGTAACCTCAAATGCAAAAAAAAAAAAAAAAAAAAATTGATTCAACTAATTGTATATCTGCTTGATTTTGGTTAATTCTATATTTTTGCCAAAAAAATTAGAAGATAGTAAAATTGCTAAAAGAAATAAATAAAAAAAACTAGTATTTTTGATAATTTTTCTTACTAAAATATGAGTTTATAAATATTTTTACGTAATATTTAAGAAAATTAAATATACATTCACATTTTTTATTCATCAATATTAAAACTAGAACTAAAAAAAGAATTATACTTTAGTTAAAAAGAAAGACTAGAGAAAATAATGAAAATGATACCCAAAAGTTTGATTTAGCTCATACCCACCTATTCACATGGGTTTCTAAACCCCATACCTCATGGGTTTTAGGAATGGGTTTTAAAACAAAAAAATTTTAACCAAACACATGGTATGGGTTTTATTCATTCCAACCTCATACCTCATAACCAGATTTATTGAAACAAACACCCCCTAAATATCAATATTAGAGGTTTTATTTCCTTAAGGACCATAGTCCAAATCACCAATTTTTTTCCCAAGTCGCTGTAACCTTTAAACCTCTAAATTGATTCATTCCGCTATTTTTTTTTCCAAATTTCTATTACTTTTAAGAAAGACCATAGAGTCAGTTTGAACGTGCCCGCATAAGTCAAAGTAGTGTATTCAATATAAATTCTACAAAAAATGGATTTTAAAAATCAAACAATTTAATTTGGATTCTTAATAATTCATTAAAAATTAAATAAATTCTAGGGACCCCAATTTTTTTCCAAACTTTTTCTCAATGATGATTTGTTCACAATATGTAACCAGGTGTGTGAAGATATACACCCTAAATCAAAATTCGACATGTGTCATGTCACGTGTGGGGAAAGTATTTGGGCAATCTAGTATTACTCTTAAAATTATTCAAAACTTGTATATTTTTGTAATTTTTTTTGGAAGATGATATTATTGCAAAAAATATCAAAAAATATTATTTAAAAAAATATCTATACCGCAAACTACTTTTCAAAAGTCTCAATAATTTTATTAGTTAGGATAAAACGTTCTTATCATTTGTAAAAGAAGCCCTTATTTACCTAAATTATTTATACTCGTACTTTTATATAACTATACACATGGTCTAAACTGCAGTGGTTGATGAATCAACAAAAAATCGTTCAGGATGATAAATAGGTATGGTTTAGCCCAGACATGCTTCTCTTTGATAATTATGCTCTATACAGTAAGATTCACATTGATGATTATCAAAGTTCTCTTCACATGCAATTTTTGTGCATATCGGAGCTATATCTGCATTTTTCATAATCAACAAAAAATGAATATGTTAATATAAATAATAGAAATATAGATATAAAAAATAGATAGGTGAATAGACATGTACCACCGGCAAGGACAACAAAAGAAGAATTAGTGGCACATAAAATGGTAAGGAATGTTATGAGTAGTACTCTAGTCATGATCAGTATCACAAATATTTATTTTCCTTTTTTCTATACAAGAGGTAACGCAAATTTCAGTTATTTTTATTGGATATTTTTTTACCAATACAGAGTGATATATATATAGGAGGCATGTGCAATAAAGACGCACTACATCTTTATCGTTGATTTGCTATTTATTCTATGGCTTAGAATTTATAAAAAAATGATATGTTACTTATGTTAAATTTATTACCATATATACAAACATTTAATAGGATTTCTTTAATTCCGAAGATTTGTCAAGATATTATATAATATACTGACCATGTATAATTTTATCAGTTATTTTGTGATTGATTCTGTGTATCTTATTTAATGCTAATTATTATTTTTCTTAATGCCTTACTATACACTGTTTTTATTATTTTTTTTACGATATTATTCGAAATTATTGGTCTAATTTACGGTGTATGAGAATGTCTCTAACGGTATTAACTAAAGTAGTTGACTAAAATAGTATAAAATACTAATTATCTAGAATTTATTGAATATGTAAGGTGATGTGTTTGAACAAAGTTGACTATAATGATTGACTATATTTTAAAAAATAGTATGTTATTGTTATTTGAAATTATTATAAATAGAATATACTATTTTAATATGATAATATATGATGTGGAGTTTCACTGAGATTCAACATATATAATCAATGTTCTTGGTTTGACTAAATATTTTGCAAAGGGTTAAGACCCATCGGAGTGCCAACATTTATACAAAATCTCAACATTTTTTATTTACTGAATGAAACATAGACTTTTAGTAAAGGGTTTTTTTATGGTTGGAGATGTTCTGAGTATTTAAACTTTGTCCATATTAATCTAGATTATAATCTTGGCCTAACATTTTCGAACTTAATTCAAAAATCACTAATTAAAGATGAAATTTTACACACTTTCGTAAAAAGATAAACACACATACATGATGCATAAAAATGGGAATAAAAATGAATGAGTGTGATTCGACCTAAAGAAGAAGTTTATTATTGTTGCGCTATTAATTTTTAAATTTGATTCGGTAAAAAATATTTTAATTTTTTAAATGTATAATGGGTCAAATATTTTAATTTTAATATTTCATAAAACAAGAACATGCCCGCAAGGGTTAGCTCAGTTGGTTAAAGCGGGGATAATTATTCTCTTGGTCACAGGTTCGAAACCCACATAAGGAGAATTTATGATTATGTCTCTTGAGTCAGAGTTTGTCGTTTAAATACGGTTTATCTTAGTTCACGTGATTAGGCTATTGCGTGACCCCGTAGGGTTTACCAATGTGCACCCGAAGGGTAGCGCCTGCAGGTTACCTACGATAAAAAAAACGAGAACATTAGATATCATTACTTATACAAATGACTTTGTATTTTATAATTATGTCTATATAACATTACTGTTTTAGGAAAAATACTATCTATTTATTAGTTGTCATTGTACGCTAAATAATAACAGCCGCATATAGATGAGAACCGCCAAAATTATTTATAAAGGTTCAGATTTTAAATCTCGTTAATAATATATTTAACTTTTTCTCTTTAATTAAAAATTGATGTTATTTTTTTCTCGATTAATTCATGAAGTTTAATATTCAAATCTCGTTAATAACATAGTATAATTAATATATATTATTCATTTTAAAAATAAAACTAACGGACCATATCTCAAAATATCGTGAAACATATATTATTATATTTCATCATTTTTATGTAAATGAAAAAAAACTGATTATTAAAAAATAAATAATATTAAGACAACAAATATTAAAGCCATCGAAGTTAGTACCTCAAACTCATTCCTAATGTTTTGTTAAGAAAAAAATTAATTAAAAACTCATACCTTAAACACTAATATATGTGTTTGATCCCTAGGGTGGGACGTATGAGATATGAGATTAGGGAATCACTCTTACTTTTCTTATTTTCATCTATTTTTATATAATTATAAAAATTTATTATAAAAATAAATTTATGACTCAAACTCATATCTCGTTTTGTCACTCAACCAAATACTTCATATAGAATGATATCTCGACCCAAACCACTTTAACTTTAACCTGATATGCATGATATGTGCAAGTGGTCAAAATTTTAATATTTTTTTTGTAATCAATTGATTTGACTGGACATATTTATTAAGTCTTGTTATTCCCAAACAATCTAACGAAGAATTACAGAAGGGGGTTGAATGTAATTCTAGTTTCTTTTTCGATTTCAAGAACTATTCTATCTCAAATATATAACAGTGTTTGATTAAGCAAAAATGCGGAATGAAAATATTAATGTAATCAAACACAAAGTAATTAAACACAAGTATTTAAAAACTTTATGGTGGATTGAACTTTTCCACCAGTGATATATATATTTCAAGAACTCTGTGATACAAAGATTGTATACGGCTGCTTATAAGTAGAATTACAAGGAACGAAGAAATTCTTTACAGATACAACTTTTTCTATTTATCTTGTTGATTGCTTAATTACTTGATTTTTATACTTGCTACACTTGGTTTATATATCACCAAGTTACATTATAAAAAGACAAACTAACAAGACAAAAATATCTTGGTCTAATTACATGCTTCTTCATTTCTCCATCCAGCATCTTTAAATATCTTTAAGTTAGTATGGAAATGGAAATGCTTCTTTGTTCTCTAAAACCTGTAAATAGGCTGGCACATTCCATTTGCATCTAATCAACCCATGTGACTGTCAAGTCACTATCAACTGCGATTTGAATTAGAACATTCGTTGAATCTTCATTGGATCATCCGTCGAAACTGTGTTGGATCATCAGTTGAAACTTCATTAGATCATTCGTTGAATGTGACTTGGATCATCCGTCGAAACCTTGTAGAATCATCCGGTTGAAAGTCTTCCATAGTAGTTAACTCCATTTCACTTATGCAAAATTACAAGGCATCTAATATATACAATTGGCCAACCTATTTTGCATATCAATATAGTAGTCAACATGACTTTGGATATCCTACAACATCTAGTTCTTAACGTATTGAAAAATGCAGGAATGTGTTACAAAACTTATTAATACATAAGCTACTCTCTCAACGGATGTTGAAATAAATCATCCGTTGAGAGCTATAAAAATACTAAATTAATAAGGTGTTTTGGTGAACTTATCATCAAGCCTATGATATATTCCTAACAATCTCCCCCAATTTATGTCTACTGGGATTGTAGGCATGAATTAAGAGAAATTTGATGATAACAAAACACCTATTTTTTTAATTGCTACACTTGGTTTATATATCACCAAGTTATATTATAAAAAGACAAACTAATAAGACAAAAATATCTTGGTCTAATTACATGCTTCTTCATTTCTCCATCCAGCATCTTTAAATATCTTTAAGTTAGCATGAAAATGAAAATGCTTCTTTGTTCTCTAAAACCTGTAAATAGGCTTCCACATTCCATTTGCATCTAATCAACCCATGTGACTGTCAAGTCACTATCAACTGCGATTTGAATTAGAACATCCGTTGAATCTTCATTGGATCATCCGTCGAAACTGTGTTGGATCATCAGTTGAAACTTCATTAGATCATTCATTGAATGTGACTTGGATCATCCGTCGAAACCTTGTAGAATCATCCGGTTGAAAGTCTTCCATAGTAGTTAACTCCATTTCACTTATGCAAAATTACAAGGCATCTAATATATACAATTGGCCAACCTATTTTGCATATCAATCTAGTAGTCAACATGACTTTGGATATCCTACAACATCTAGTTCTTAACGTATTGAAAAATGCAGGAATGTGTTACAAAACTTATTAATACATAAGCTACTCTCTCAACGGATGTTGAAATAAATCATCCGTTGAGAGCTAAAAAATACTAAATTAAATCTACTAAGGTGTTTTGGTGAACTTATCATCAAGCCTATGATATATTCCTAACAATCTCCCCCAATTTATGTCTACTGGGATTGTAGGCATGAATTAAGAGAAACTTGATGATAAAAAAACACCTATAAATACAGACTGATTAATAGTAGACAATTTAACAAGGGCTGCAGTTTATTTGAAAATTATACAGAGGAAGGTTCATGGAAAATCTCACAAGCCATTTTCAAGGTGCTCCTTTAGACTGAGCAAATTTATCTTATTTCCTTGAATATCTAGTTTTCTTTCCCAGTTTCTCATTGTTCTCTTCAATCTGGTGTTGAAGTTGCCTGTAAAATTCAAATTCATCTTCATTAGTCTGATCCAGCTTCTCTTGCATTTCCATGAGAGTTTCATTGCTTGAAGTTTTTAGCTGATCTTCTATTCTGAAGAATCTTCTTGTGTTCTTCTCATCCTTGAACTCCATTATCCAGTATGGCCTCAAATGCACTCTATCTCCATTGTAGAGAATAGATAAGACTCTTGGGGAGTGCATTTGGGTCTCTCCAACTATCTCTTATCTTCTCAATCCTGTTCAGTATCTCCCTTTTAGCAACAATGTTGAACCCAAAGTTCTTCTTCATCAATAGCTCTGACTTCATCTAGCTCATCCAGATAGAGATTGAGGTCTGAAAACTCCTTGATATCATAGATGTAGAGTTGATCTCCTTTGTTGACAAAAGGTTTGGGTTTGGGTAGATTTTTGGATTTGAATGGAACTGACTTGACTGGCTTACTTGGCTTGGATTTTCTTCTTTTAGCTGAGGTAGTTGGAATTAGGAATTTTAGATCAGGGATAGGTAGGTTTTCCCAGTCTATTGGTTCATCCTTTGGAATTATAGGCTCACCATGAAAATTTACATCTGGATAGACCTTGGTTTCAGCTTGCTCCATTGTGGGCAAGGTTGATTGATTTGTAGTGGTAGACTGGGTAAACTCGGGTTCATCTTTTTTTTCTTTTTCTTCTCCAAAATCTAGCTTCCTTTTAGCTGTTTCCTTTCTCACCCTTTTTCCAATTTTTTGCTTTAGATCTTCTTTCTTTTCTTCATTCACAGGCTCAACTATCACAGTAGGCATTTCAGTTTCTGTGGTTGTAGGCTTCTTAGATTGGTTCTTGGCATCTAAGGCAGCTAGCATTTTCTGTTGTTTGAGCCTCACCTTTTCTTCTTTCTTAGCTTCTGCAAATTGTGAATGTTCAGCCATCACACAGATTAATTTTCCATTCCTGTAGACTTTAGTAATTCTTTTTTTCAAGACTGAGTCTCTTGGATATTTGTGATAAGCAATAGATCTACCAAGCAGCTTCTCTTCATCAGGCTTGAGAGTTGCATAGAGTAGGTCCAATGGATTTTTGGTTGAATTCTTGGAGTAGTTTTTCTTTGGTTGTAAAATCACATTGGCCTGTAGAAGTCTTCTTGCTGAGGGTTGACCCTTTTCCAAATTCCTTAAGCTCATTGCATTGATTGAAATGGGTCTCAATTGAGTGAAATGTTTCACTAATTTTTCTGATTTTGCAAGTTGACCAAAGTTCTTCTCAATCTTCTCATCAATCTTTTTCCCCTTCACTAACTGACACTCCCTTACTAACTGGAATGATTGCATTGTTCTCCCCCTTTTTGTTAGCATCAAGTTGAGCAGGGTTTGGGGTTTGTCCAGCCACCAATTGTTTTAGCATACCTGTCTGAGTTTCCTGATTTGCGAGTATCTTGGCCATTGATTTCTCCACATTTGTAAGTCTGGAATCCATGGCCTCAACTTTTCTGTTCAAATCAGCTTCCCTTCTCAGCTTCTGGACTATATTTGTCATTGTTGTATCTGGAAGCCTAGTATCCAATCTAGCAACAAAATCATGTTTAACTTCATCAAGTTCTTGCTTTAGTTCATCCACATCTTGATTTTGCTTTAGAGATTGAATCTTGTGCAATTGCAGAGACTCGAGATGTGCTTTGAGTAGACTTTTGGTGCTGGCACTTGTGGTTGCTTGAATTGCACTTTGGGTGTCATGAATCAACTTGAAAAGTGTGGTTTGGAGATGTGAATAAGTGCATTCCTTGTGCAGCATCCATCATGGAGTGTCTACATCTCCCCCTATTTCCATACTTTCTCCTTCACCATCCTCCCCATAATCCCCAAAAGAGTCTTCAGAACCACCAGAAGGATACTCAAAATCATCACTAGCCGTGGAGGGCATGGTTGATTGCATCCTTGGCCCTTAGCATAGATAATGTTATGTGCACCAAATTCAAAATCTTCCCAGCCTCCTCATTGCCCTGTCCATCCAGAATTTGATATGTTGGAACATGATGAGTAAATGTATCAGCATCCAAAGAGATAGAATCTATAACATCTTGATATTCTTGCTGATATAGTCTCTCTTTTTCTGTATCACTAACATTCATTGAGTCACTAGCAATGGTTGCCACCCTTATATCACATGTACCTTCTTTTCTCTCATTTTCTCTCTATTTTTGCATCAAGGGCTCCCCTTGGCTCCCCATCCTCACACCCTCACCTTCACCATCTAAGGTAGGACTCCTCTCACTCACTTTTGCCAAGCTAGAAGAAATAGCTTGCATTTGTTCACTCTTTTCCTCTCCTTTTCCTGAGAGCAACTCAGCCTCTCACTCCATTCACTCCCTTCCTTCAATCCTAATAGTGATTGTACAACTACTAGATCATCTGCACTTATAACAATTGTTGAAATTTCAAGTGGTGCAGTGATATTCAACGGATGAGAGACATCCGTCGAGATAATAGTTGAGAAATTCAACTGATGATTTCTGTTAAGCACATCCGTCGAGATACAATCACTAGTCAACGAATGAAGAATATCCGTCGATAGAGTAGAAATGATAGAGTTTGGAGTTGAAACTACTGTAGAATCTGTGGTGAATGATTTGAGATTTTGCACAGATTTCTCAGTAGAATCAGAAAGAAACGACAAGTGAGCCAACAAATCATCCAAAAAATGATGCTCACTTGCTTGAGATTTTGGTTTCTCCATGAGAGTTAAAGATGGAGAATCAGGAATTGATTTGTGAATCATGTCCACATCCAAACTGTTAGTTGGTGAGTTTTGTGTGTGAGGCGCTTCTATTGTAAGAGATTTTGGGTGTGACTCCACTTTTATTAGAGTCACATCAATCTGACTTTGAGAAGTTGTTATAACTGAGTCTTTTACTACAGTTTGTACAGTGTGTGCACCTTGTGTATCCCCAAGTGTTTTAGATTTCTTCTTTTGTATATAAGTTTGAGGTTGGTCTATGTCCCTAACCCTTTTGGCATGTGCTCTTGGTTGAGAGCTTTGTTTAATAGTCACATCATTTTGGGAGGATGCAACTATTAATGAGCTAGATTCCTTATTAATCATTACAATTTGTTGGGAAACTGTAGTATGGCTAGGGTGGGTTACACACACCTCACTCTCCTTATTCTTAGGGCTTCTTTGATTTTCACCATGTCCCTCACCAGCCTCACTTCCCTTCACACTCCCCTCTTGGTGTTTGGTAGATTTTAAAACTAGTTTATTTTGAGAGAGACTAAAGTGGTTTTTTTTTTGACTTGGATTTTGAAACTTTTGATTGTGTGGCTTGGGTAGGCACCTGTTTGGTCACTGTCACAGATGCCATAGCCACAGTTATTTGTAAAGAAATTTATGGTTTGGTAGAAGCAGAGACATAAGTGTTTACCTCACTTATCTGAGGTTCCTCCATGATTGGCAAATAGATGAGGGGAACCTCACTATGGTGATTTCCCTGTTTAAGTCAGCAATAACTCTCCTTTCTTGAACCCAACAATCAAGCTTGTTGGTTGGGTTCTCAATTATAAGATCTATAGAAACAAAGTTAGCTAGCAACATAAAGAATCCAGCATAATATATATTTTTAGATCTTTTCTTTATGTCTCCTAGCTTATACCCTAACTCATACATTACAGAGTTACTAAAATTAAAATACTTATCACTCAAAAGCATATAAAGCATGTTAACAATAAAATAGCTAACAACATCAAAGTTACTAATCTTTCCAGAAAATGCCTTAACAAAAGAATCACAGAGAAAGATCCACTCTTTCGAAGGCCCATTCTCCTAACCTTACCTAAACTTGGAGGGATTAAGAGAATAACCCATAGAAGTAAGCATGTTGCTCACATCTGTGTCTGTGTGTGGAACAAGAGTGTTATTTTCAGAAAATTTAAAGCATACTTGCAGTGTATCACTATTAATGTAATGGTCCTAACCTTTGAGAGAGAAGATAATGATTTTGTTAGAATTGAAAACAACGGTAGTCCAAATCTCCTCAAAAACTTCACAATAGATGACTGGAGACTCAAGCATAGCATAACTCAGTTTGCAACTTCGAATGAAATCCATCATTTTATGATAGTCTTCAGAAGTAGAAATATCCTTGTTCAACAATGCTACGAAGTTGTTCTTTTCATATACAAACCCAGTTTGAGACATGATCTTGACTACCAGTGCCATTACTGTGATTGAAAGTAATTGCAGAAAGAGGGTTTTTGCTTTAGAGACAAAGAGAGTTATTAGAATTTGCTTGAGAAAGATAAAAGTAAAAATAAAAATGAGATAGTCTTTTATACTTTCTCAGAAATAAATGGTTAAAAATTTAAAAGTAAAAGTAAAATAACCAATGAAGTTTGCCCAAAATAGCCGTTTAAAAATAAAATAAACTGTCGAAATTCTTATGATTATCCATCAAAATATACTTACAGGCTGTAAGTAAATTCAACGAATGATAAATATAATTAACGGCTATTATGAAGGCAATTCGACAGATGAGGATTAAACAAATATCCATCAAGATAAAAAGTACCCAGAATGATACTTGATTTTTCAACAGAGAATAAAATTCAACGGATATTCATTTTCGACGGATAATGAACATCCGTCGAGATGTAAATTTTGACTTAGCCAAACTTTCATCCTTGATAAAAAAATCAAATTTGATTCTGGTTACATTTTAAATTGCTTAGATGTCAAAATAAATTAGGAGTAATTAAGCATACCTAACTCACTTACCAACCTAGTAAAGGTGGATTCATCAAGTGGCTTGGTAAAGATGTCTGCAAGTTGCTTCTCACTTGGAACAAAATGAAGTTCCACAGTACCATTCATGACATGTTCTCTAATGAAGTGGTACTTGATGTCAATGTGCTTTGTCCTTGAATGTTGTACTGGATTTTCAGTAATTGCAATGGCACTGGTGTTATCACAGAAAATAGGAATCTTATCCACTTGTAGACCATAGTCCAACAGTTGGTTTTTCATCCTTAAAATCTGTGCACAACAACTGCTAGCATCAATATATTCAACCTCAGCTGTAGAAGTAGATATTGAATTTTACTTTTTACTGAACCAGGATACTAGCTTATTTCTTAAAAATTGACAGGTTCCTATTGTACTTTTTCTATCAATTTTATAACCTGCATAATATCCATCTGAATAACCAGTTAGATCAAAACCAAATGCTCTAGGATACCAAATGCCAAGTTTTGGTGTTCCTTTGAGATATCTAAAAATTCTCTTAATAGCTCTAAATGAGATTCTCTAGGATCAACCTGAAATCTAGCATAAAGACAAGTAGCAAACATTATATCTGGCCTAATGGCTGTTAAATATAAAAGTGAGCCAACCATACCTCTATAGCTTGAAATATCCACAGACTTTTCAGTAGTATTTAATTCAAGTTTAGTGGCAGTGGCCATGAGAGTTTTTGAAGATGTGCAATCCATAAAGTCAAACTTCTTTAAAAGTTCATAAATATATTTGGTTTGACTAATGAATATTCCATCACTAACTTGCTTAACTTGTAAACCAAGAAAGTAATATAGTTCTCCTATGTTGGGTCACGCACACACTGTAGAGGGGGTGAATACAGTGTATAGTACAATCAAATCGAACTTTAATAACTCAAGTAACAGAAAACAAACTTTATTGAAACAATAAACTCTGTTACAGTATGGAACTGTTACCTCTCAGTGATGAACAAATATCACGAGAGCTGCTAGTGTTACAATAAATAATCTTCTCGAATATGATAACACTTATAGTGTAAACCCTATGTCTGTGTTTATATACTACACAGTTACAAGATAATCACTAATTTATATGGAATATAATTCTGCTTCCTAAAATATATCAATTAGATATCTGTTCTTCCAAGTATTCTATTCTTCATAGAATTCCTTCTTCATGCATATCTCTTCTTATGTTTGTCTCGATCTTCTTTCCTTTAATCAGCTGCTGTCCTTATCTGAACGTCCTTCAGTACTTAAGTTCTGATATCCATCTTCTGATGATTATCTCCTGATAATATAAGTACTGATATCCTTAAGTCCTGACTTCCAGTAAGTGCTGATTTATCCTGTTTAAGTAAGATCTGAAAACTAAACATAAATCGTATTAACCATGACATTATCAAATATATCTAACAATCTCCCCCAACTTGTAAATTAGCATAATATACAAGTTTAACAGATATTTGATGATGTCAAAAACATTAAGTACAAATGCATGAGAATTAGACTAGATAACTACAACTTACAGTCCTTAAAGCTTTACCAGTCTTTAACTTCTGATAACAACTTCAGTCTGTATTCATATCAGAATTTAAGTAGTTGTAGATCTTGACTTGGCTTCATCTTCTGATCTCTCTGATGTCAGGAGTTGTCCTGAGATAGTTCTTCAACAAACATCTCTCAGCATGTCTGAGTTCATCAATCATCCTCCTTTTAGCATCTTTAAGTTCTGCAGTATCTTCACCAATTTGAAAGATTGCAGCCCTGAGATCATTAATTCTAGCTTTTCTTATATCCTGATCCAGTCTGATCAAATATGCCTTATCAGACTCAAGATTGAATTCCACAGCCCTGTAACCCAGAAAGGTAGTTATAATCTTGGCAGTGTTGGGTTTCATTTCAACTATATCACCCTTGTGATCTCCGTACTTTGGAAGATATGTGCTGTCAGACTTAACAAAAATAAAGCTTTTTCTGTCTCTGAATCTGATTCTTCAAATAGTTTGTAGCACTTTCTGTTATTTTGTCATTCACTTGAAGTAAGAATAATACATGCTCCAGTTCTTCAAAATACTTTAATGGAATGGTATTTTCCCTTATATGATAAACCTTACCATCTGTCATGAAGTACAATAAGATGTGTTCTTTCAAGTAGGTATGGTAAACAATTTGTACAGATTCCAGTTGATTCAATCTCTCAGGAGTTGCTCCAATACCTGGTTCACTCAAAGAAGTTGGATCATTTGTAGTGTTTTGTATTCTTCTTTCATCAGCACTTCCCAATCTAGTTTTATCTCTTGCTTCCTTTCCAGTAACCACTCTTGCTTCAAAACCACTTGCAGCGGTCTTCAAAGGTTGAGTCTGTTTTGCTTTAGTGAATCCTGGTAGGAGTGTCTTTGATTTATCTTCTGATATCAAGTTAACTTGAGCTATGTCAGAGGTTACTTGCTTCTTTGAAATATCAGAACTTATTATCTCTTGACTCTGAACAACTTGAGCCATGTCAGAGGTTGTCTTAAAAACTTTTCTTGAAGTCAGAGCAAGATGATCATCTTCATCAGTAATTTCTTCATTCACAGGAGGCACATAAACCTTGATAGGTTCACCAACTTTTTCTTTGCCCTTAGACTTTGGATCTATCTGCGGTTGTGATTTAGCCATGGTTGTTTCAGTATTTGTCCTTTCTTTTATCACAATGCCTTTGAGTTTTGGAAGTTTCTTTTTACCAGAAGCTTCAGATTTAGACTTGACTTTTTCTGATTTAAGTCTGGCTTCTTCTTCCATTAAACTCTCCAAGTCCATTCCTGGATTTTCTTGAAGAAATAACTGTCTTGGCATTTCTTCATCAAGATCTAAAAGTTCATCAGAACTTATCCTTTTACCAGTAGCAGAAGTGATTCTTTTTCCAGTATCAGAACTTGTCCTGTGACTTGTGGTTTCAGCTTTTCTTGATGAGAAACCTCTACCTTGACTATGACCTCTACCCATTCCAGAGTTTCCATGGTCATCTTTTTCATCATCCTTCCCCTTCAGTGTCTTATCAGTTTTGTATTTGGACTTAATTACTTTCTCCCTCTTTTTGTCATCAGCAGGTAAGAGAAGAGAGACAAGCAATTCCACTGAGGCTTGGATGTCATTAAGTTGAGATTGCTGAGAAGCTTGATTTTTCAGAATTTCATCAATCTGAGCTTGTTGTTTCTCTTGAGTCTTCTCAATATAAGCAACTCTGTCAAAGGTAGGTTGGAAGAATTTTTTCTTGTCAATCTTCTGAACTTGTTCTTGCTTCATTAATTCTTCCTGAATCTTATATAACTCTGCATGAGTAGTTGAATGGAGACCTTGTAGATGTTTAGTACTCAATGCAGTGACTCTAAGCTGTGTTTTGAAATCATCAGTAATTAACATCTCATCAGCTTTTGTCAAGTGCTCAGCAAGATTCTTTGCAGATGGAACACAGGTAACTGAGTTCCATTCCTTAGTCCACTCCTGTCCTGCAGGAGTTTCACTCCAAGGCACCGGTGTTTCTCTGGTAACAAACTTCTTAATGAGTTCAGATTTAAGAATAGTTTGTTGAGGTGCATGTCCTGAAGGACCTGCTTCATCAGCATCTGCATTTGGAGCAGCATCACCAGTATCTCCAGCATTTGCAGCATCAGAACTTTCAGAATCAGCATCTTCTGATAAAACAACAGTATGAGAAGCAATTGAGGCTTCAGCATCATCCTCTAAGTGCTGATCTGGATCCAAGTTCTGATCAACAGCCATAACCTGATGCTCACCTTTATTCTGATCATCATCATCTAGATGCAGAGAAGGTGTAGTAGATAATTCTGGAGTTTGAGCAGCATCAGTAATATGTGTTGTTGATGGATTAGTTACTGTTGGAGCTTCTAAGTAAAGTACCTCAGGCACAACCAGGTTCTGAATATCAATTTCAGCACTTGTGCCTGGATCAACAGGAGATACAGTCTTGTGAACAGGAGACACAGATGGCGTGTTAGCCATTTCAGTAGCTGCTTCATTAGTTGGAGTTAATGGAGAAACAGGGGCTTGAGCAGATTCCTTTTCTTGTGAGATCAGAGATTCCTGATCTCCTTCCTTAGGTGCTGCTTCCTCATCATCTGAAACTGGCCTTTTAGCTCTCTGTTTCTTGTATCTCTTTGAAGATGGGGATTCCTTGGGAGGTTCAACAGAAGTCATTCTTCTAAGCCTTTTAATAAGCTTAGATCCCCCAATTCCAGAATCCTTCTGAGAAGGAACTTTCTCAGCTTCTTTTACAACAGGGTCTGATGTAGAAACCTGTTCCTCACTATCAGACTCATCTCTCAAAACAATCCTCCTTCTCTTCTGAGGTGTTTGAGGAACAGTCTTTGTCCTCTTAGGCTTGGAAGATGAAGGGTTCACAGTAGGTGCTGAGGATGAGGGTTGAGCTGTCTGTGAAGTGGAGAGATATTATTTGAGATATGTTCTGAGGGATGGTTGAGTAGTATGAGTGGTATATTCTGATGGTTGTCGTGGTGTTTGGGATGTGGTGGTAGGTTGGACATCAGAATAAACAGATCTATAGGTTTCAGGATCAGCATTTACCAAGATCTGTTTTACAGACTGAGGAATCTGTAAAGGTCTAACCACCTTTTTCTTAGTGTCAGCATTTACCAGGTCATTAAAGGCTCGTTTTTCAATTTTGAAAGGTAGAGTTAAGGTACTGGAAGATTGGGGTTCATCAGCACAACAAAAACTATATATAAGCTGACAGAAGCTAGCAAAGTAAACTACATTCCTATCCTCTGTCATCCTATCCCCAATAAAACCTATCACAACATTTGCAAAATCGAAATGAGTTTGGTTAATGATAGCATACCTGATATGTTGACTCATTATAGGGTTAACATCAAAGTTGGAACACTTATTCCCAAAAGCTTTAGTGATGCAGTCGAAGAAGAAGTTCCATTCCTTTCTGATATGAGCCCGTTTCAACTGCCCAAGCTTAGCCAAACTCTGCTCATACCCCAAACTGGCCATTAACTCTTGAAGAGCTGATTCTTCCGGGGTTGAAAAAGTACATCCTTCTGGTAAATGTAGGGCCTTGCGGATTGTACCAGGAGTTACCACATGTGTAGAATCATCCACTTCGAAAACAATACTGGGAGTACCATGTGTACCACCATTATCAAAGTGCCCAGTCCGCCAAAACGTCAGAACTTGTTGGCTTGAAAAGGTTGAAGGCTGGGTCAATGTATATCCAATTTCACTGTGTGCAAGAAGATCTTGCACAAAATGCAGCTCAGACGGAGCTTCAGCATGATCAAGAATTGCAGCATAGTTATTTGGAACAAATTTGGCCCCATCAATGATCAAATCCTTAGGTGCCATGAGAATAATTGAGATTTAAGAGTGCCTGTTAGGTGTTTGATAAAATGTCTGTATGAAAAACCAACGTCAGGAGATGAAAGAGAGTAAAAGCAAATAGAGAGATAAAGTGTAAAAGTGAATAAAAGATTAGAAAATCCTCTCTCTGTCTTACTTATACTTTGAAAAAAAAATATACCCGTTGGACACCTGTCAGACATGCAGTAATAATGAATAGTTAATGGGCACGGGAAAACAGTAATCATGACTTACCCACTTGCAGTTTTTCAAGGAAAAACCGTTCCACTTACCTAGTAATTCCATTAATCGAGGGAAATCAGTTTTAATTCAAAATTTAAACTGTTCCCACTTATTCAATTATTTTTCACTGCAACACCAATATTCTGAAAAAAAATTCGAGTGAGAATGACCAAAATAAATCAAGTAAACAAGTACTGATATTGTAAGATCAGAACTTAATTTAAATCAAAATAGATATGGTCATCAGAATATGAATATTTATCAGGATTTATCAATGCATTACAAAACATCTTAGAGACAAGAACTTGCAAAAAAAAGATTTCATTAATATATTAAGAGAATACATTCATGAAATGTAAATTACATCAGAACTTTACAAGATTGTCCTAATCTGCTAAACCTAACATCAACAGCCTTTGTCCTAGCTCAATAAGCAGGGCAAGGCTGACGATGAAGAAAAACAGGAAGAAGAAAATAAATTATTTCTTCTTCATACTCTCGACAAACAGAATAACGAGTCTGATGATTCGCTCTTGCTGGCGGAGAGCTTCCAACCTTTTCTCCTCCAATCGCTCCAGATGGCGATGGTAGTCCATATAGAAGAACAGGAGGTGGGTGAGTACCTCCTGGGGAACTGAGTCCCATATCTCATCAGGAATGGCAGTGACGTGCCATTCCTCCTACCAGGCTTCACAGCTTAACTCCATGTTGAAGGTTTCATAATTTAAAAACATATTGTAGTTAACCATGATGTTGTGTATATCAGGGAAAAAAAGTAAGTGTTTGAGGAAGGAATTGATGTATAGGCTGATGTGAAGTGCTCGTTTATATAGGCAAGAGAATGCCAGGAGACGCAAAGAAATTTAATGCTGACAGGTAGAATTAATTCTACCTCGTCTCCCTAGACTGGGAAGACGAAAAACAGTCATTGGAAGTGTAAGTCAGGGTTTAATGCACACAAGTAACAAGTAAAAAAATTTGTGCATTACGTGTACCACTATCCCTAATGATATTGACTGTTAATATTCTACCCAAACATATTCTGATTTAAAATGAGACTGTTTTTAGATTTTATCCACAAATAAGTCAAGTAAAGGATCAGAGTTTAATATCAGAACTTAGACTTATATCAGAACTTAACAGTCATCAGAACATAATTTCTTAACTCGAAAAAATGAATGCCTATCTTTGTAATTCCTCACACAAATTCTGATATAGATTCTACAGAACTTAATCATCAGAACGTCCAATCAGAACTTATCCTCAGAATATATGCAAATGGATACATAAACTGATGATCTAAAATAACATATATCACCACAGGAATTTTCATCATTTATATGGAGTGTTTATTGTGTGCATTAAGCTAAATATCAGACAAAGAGTAAAGTCTGATTCACTTTAGTACATCTTAGAAATAAGGCATAACTAAAACTTTACTAAAAACCTGTCATTATTCTGAGGCCCACTTTTGAATGAGTGCATGTTTGAGTCCATCTCACTTGTTTTATGCTAATTTTGTGAATCTTTTTAAATTCCATTGTACAGTGGCTTCTCAGTGTAAGTGAGTCACGACTGCTTATCAGAATTTATGCCATTATCAGAGTATTTCTCCAGTAATCATAGATTGTGAAAAGTCACCAAGAAAATATTTTACTTTTCTGATGCATATTTACTTAATACCAGCAATGCACTTGGGTCGTCCCTTCCATATTTTTACTCTAGATCTCAATGGAGCACCTGATCTTAATCCTTGATTCCTTTTCTTTTTCTTTTGATAAGTGAGGTTTATCAGCACTTAGTACATTCAACAGATTTACTAGCATCAGAACTTAACAGATGAGAAGCATTATTATAGTTTGTGACTTAGTAATAAGATAGACAAAGTAAACTCAACTAAGGTCATTATCAGAATTTGCTTGTGTTAATAGATTTCCACATAAATAATTACTTCTAACATGGGATCTTTAGTATATTGAAGATTACTAGGTCAGCATCTAGCACATGTATCCTCATAGGATTGAATAGTTACACAAACAAACATATCATTATCAGAGTTTAGAGAGTCACATCAGACAACAGTCAGTACTTAAACAATTTTCATTTAAGCACAGAATACACAAGGAGAGTAATTTCTGTAAATACTGATCATAAAGTCTGATGCATCAAAACAAAACTAAGCAGATTTAGAGAAAGAACCTGAAACCATTCCAAGTTCATTTACCAATCTTGTAAAAGTAGCTTCACACAGTGGTTTTGTGAAGATATCTGCTAGTTGTTGATCTGTTGGAACAAAGTGCAATTCCACTGTACCTTCATCCACATGTTCCCTTATGAAGTGGTACCTAATGCTGATGTGCTTTGTCATTGAGTGTTGAACTGGATTACCTGTCATAGCAATAGCACTTTGATTATCACAGTAAATAGGGATTTTGAAATATGTTAACCCATAATCCAGTAACTGATTCTTCATCCAAAGAATCTGTGCACAACAGCTTCCTGCAGCAATGTACTCTGCTTCGACAGTTGATGTGGAAATTGACTTTTGTTTCTTGCTAAACCAAGAAACCAATCTGCCTCCAAGAAATTGGCAGCTTCCACTTGTGCTTTTCCTGTCAATTTTGCAACCTGCAAAATCTGCATCTGAGTAACCTATTAGTTTAAAATCTGATTCTCTGGGATACCACAATTCTAGATCAGTTGTTCCTTTAAGATACTTGAATATTCTTTTCACAGCTATTAAGTGAGGTTCTCTTGGATCTGCTTGAAATCTTGCACAAAGACAGGTAGCATACATGATATCAGGTCTACTAGCAGTTAGATAGAGTAGAGAGCCAATCATACCTCTGTAATCATTAATATCTACTGATTTACCAGAATCCTTGTCCAGTTTTGTTGCAGTGGCCATGGGAATGGATGCACTTGAACAATCTTCCATTCCAAATTTCTTCAGCAAGTTTCTGGTGTACTTAGTTTGATAAATAAAAGTGCCTTCTTCATTCTGCTTGACTTGAAGGCCCATAAAATAGCTAATTTCCCCCATCATACTCATCTGATACCTTGACTGCATCAGTTTGACAAACTTCTTGCAAAGTCTGTCATTTGTAGAACCAAAAATGATATCATCAACATATATTTGGACCAGAAGTAAGTCCTTTCCATGGTTGAGGTAGATCAGTGTTTTGTCTATAGTTCCTCTGTTAAATTCACTTTCCAGAAGAAACTGAGCTAAAGTCTCATACCATGCTCTTGGAGCTTGCTTAAGTCCATAAAGTGCTTTATCAAGCCTGTAGATATAATCTAGATATTTGGAATCTACAAAGCCTGGAGCTTGTTCAACATATACTTCTTCCTCCAATTCTCCATTGAGAAAAGCACTTTTCACATCCATTTGAAAGACTGTAAACTTTTTGTGAGCAGCATAAGCCAAAAATATCCTTATGGCTTCTAATCTAGCAACTGGTGCAAATGTTTCATCATAATCAATTCCCTCCTGTTGAGAATATCCTTTTGCAACCAGCCTTTCCTTATTCCTTGTAATTATGCCATCACTATCAGTTTTGTTTCTGAATACCCATTTTGTACCAACAACAGATCTGTTCTTTGGTCTTGGTACTAGGGTCCATACTTTATTTCTTTCAAATTCATTTAACTCTTCCTGCATTGCTTGCACCCAATCGGCATCTTGAAGAGCTTCTTCCACTTTCTTTGGCTCAGTCTGAGAAAGAAAAGAATTGTAAAGACATTCATTTGAAGTACCTGTTCTAGTTCTGACACCTGCATCAGGATTTCCAATTATCAAATCAGGTGTATGTGATTTAGTCCACTTCCTTGCAGATGGAAGGTTTTCTCTAGAACTGGATGCTCCCCCATGATCCATGCTGTCTTCATTTTCATTTTCTGATCCTCCCCCTGAAACTATGCTCTCTGAGTTGGATTCTTCAGAATTTAGATTTTCAGACCTATCAGAACTTGGCTTATTAGAACTTGACGAATCAGAACTTGAAGAGCCATATATATGTTCTGATGCTTCTTGAGATGTGGTAAGATCTTGAGTATGCTCCCCCGACATAGGTGCATCTTCCTTTGGCGTAGTCACCACAGTTTCAATAACATCAGAGTTTAATCCATCAGAGTTTGCAGTATCAGGACTTAGATTGTCAGGATTATCAGTATCAGAATTTGAGTCTTCATTTTCAAATCTCAGCTGATCATGATCAATAAAATCTTCAAGTCCAGTAATCTTCTTGTCATTAAAAGAGACATTGATAGATTCCATGATCACTCTTGTTCTCAAGTTATAGACTCTGAAGGCTTTTGTGGAAAGTGGATATCCAACAAAAATTCCTTCATCAGCTTTTAAATCAAATTTAGATAGCTGTTCAGGATGAGTCTTAAGAACAAAACACTTGCATCCAAATACATGAAAATACTTCAAATTTGGCTTCTTTTTCTTTACCATCTCATATGGTGTCTTTCTTTGCTTGTTGATAAGTGTTGCATTCTGAGTAAAACAAGCAGTCTGCACAGCTTCAGCCCAGAAATAGGTTGGAAGCTTTGCTTCATCAAGCATTGTACGTGCAGCTTCAATGAGAGTTCTATTCTTCCTTTCAACAACTCCATTTTGCTGTGGAGTTCCAGGAGCAGAAAATTCCTGCTTGATTCCATGGTTTTTGCAGAACTCTTCCATTATCAAATTCTTGAACTCAGTACCATTATCACTCCTTATTATCTTTACTGAGTCTTTGACCAATTTATCCAGTTTCCTGACATGATCAATCAAGATAGATGCAGTTTCACTTTTTGTGTGCAAGAAATACACCCACGTGTATCTGGTAAACTCATCCACTATGACCAACACATATTTCTTCTTTGCAATAGACATGACATTTATTGGACCAAATAGATCAACATGTAGTAGGTGATAAGGCTCAAGAATTGATGATTCAGTCTTGCTCTTGAATGAGGATTTTCTTTGTTTAGCCTTCTGACAAGAATCACAAAGGCCATCAGGAGCAAATACTGACTTTGGCAGTCCTCTCACAAGATCTTTCTTGACTAGTTCATTTATATTGTTGAAATTTAAATGAGATAGTTTCTTGTGCCAATTCCAGCTTTCTTCAATTGATGCTCTACTCATCAGACAGATTGTAGAACCATCATTACTTGTTGAAAGCTTAGCTTCATAAATGTTACCACGCCTGAATCCTTTCAGAACAACTTTGCCTGTAGATTTACTTACAACTTCACAGTGTTCTTCAAAGAAATCAACATGATAACCTCTGTCATAGATTTGACTTATACTTAGCAGATTGTGTTTAAGTCCTGAGACCAGAGTTACTTCCTTAATGATGACATTCCCAAGATTGATATTGCCATATCCCAATATTTTTCCAATGTTGCCTTCTCCATAAGAAACACTTGGGCCAGCTTTCTCCACAAAGTCTGATAGCAGGGCTTTATTTCCAGTCATATGTCCTGAACATCCACTGTCCAGAACTAGGATGTTTTTCCTGTTGCCCTGCAATCACAAAGACCACTAATGATTAGTTTTAAGGACCCAGACTTGCTTGGATCCTTTGGCCTTATTAAGTTTGTTAACATTTGCAGCGGATTTAGCATCAGAGTTTATGTTAACATTTTTCTTATCAGAATTTACACTATCAGACTTTGAATCAGAACTTACACTAGAAGGAACAATGAAAACTTTCTTTAAAGAAGGTTTTATTTGATAATAATCATAGTACAAACAAGTATAAATGGAATTCCATAAACTACCACAATGAAAACAAGGATTTTGTGGCTTATATCTAACAGACTGACTCTTAACTCCTAACTTTGAAGGTAAGGAGTTTATGTTCTTATTTTTCCTGCAAAAAGAAGCCAGATGGTTAGAACTTTCACAGTTATGACACGTTTTCCTAGGAGCTTTAGGAATAGGCTTATAATCATTGCTTTTATTCACACCTTCCTTTCCATTCTTATTTTTCCTAGGTGATTTTACCTTGTTTGCATTCTTAACATCTTTCAGCTTATGCTTAAGCTGCTTCTTAGTCATTAAGCCTATGTTTACTTCAGCTGTCTTTTCCTGTTTTAGTTTGTCAGAAGTTAATTCCTTTTTAACTTCTGATTTCTCATTAGCAGACTTTACAGCTACAAACTTGACAGGTTCTAACTTTGGCTTTTGTTTAATAACTACAGGCTTAATACTTTCAGTTCCTTAATCATTCTTATCCTCTCCATAACCTAAGCCCTCTTTCCAGTTTTCACTACTTAACAAATTCTGAGTTGTTCTGCCAGAGTTAGTCCAAGTCCTGATAACCTCTCTTTCCTTTTCTAACTCAGTTTTTAGAGATTCATTCATTTTTAGCACTTCATCCCTAACATAAAAAGCATCATCTCTATCTTTCTGAGTTTGATGAAACATAACTAACTCCTTTTCCAATAAATCATTTCTTTTCTTAAAAGTAAGATTTTTATAAGTTAATCTTTCACATGTTAAAGTTTGATCTCTATAACTAACAAACATGGTTTTAAGATATCTTCTCAGCTCATTTATATCATCAGTATGAAAGGCATAAGTAGTTTGAGGTACCTTTGATTCAGCAGCTTCAGGACTGCTTTCAACACTTGCCTTATCAGCATTTGCCATCAAGGCATAATTCTCCTCACTTTCAGAATCTGAGGTGTCTGTCCAGCTTTTCTTCTTTGTGACAAGAGCCTTGTCTTTGTCACTCTTCACTTTCTTGCAATCAGGAGATATGTGGCCTTTCTCACCACAGTTGTAGCATTTGACATTTGTATAATCTCCTCTGTCAGACTTTCCTCCTCTGCTTTCAGATCTTCTGAAATTCTTCTTATCAGAACTTGTGCCTTTCCTGGAAAACTTCTTTCCCTTCCTGAACTTCTTGTATGCAATCTTTGTGATCCCTTTCACCATAAGAGCACATAGCTTCATCATCTCCTCATCAGCATCCGTCTCAGGCAAGCTTTCAAATTCTGAGTCATCATCACTTTCAGAATTTGATGACTCAGTATCAGACTTTATGAAGAGAGCTTTACCCTTGTCTTTCCTTGAGGTAGCTGCCTTGGGGGATTCTTCTTCAGCCTTAAGAACAACTGTCCTTGACTTTCCACCTTTCCTCTTGCTTCTTTGTTCCATCTCAAGTTCATGAGTCTTGAGCATTCCATAAATTTCATCAAGAGTTGTTTCATCAAGATTGTAGTTGTCTCTTGTTGTTGTCGCCTTCAAATCCCAGCATTCAGGAAGAGCTAACAGGAATTTAAGGTTTGAATCTTCAATATCATACTCCTTATCAACCAGTGACATATCATTCAAGAGTTTGACAAATCTATCATACAAATCAGTCAATGACTCATTAGCCTTTGAGTCAAAGTGTTCATACTCTTGAGTGAGTATTGTCTTCCTGTTCTTCTTAATTGTATCAGTTCCCTGACACCTTATTTCCAGAGCATCCTATATCTCCTTTGCAGTCTTGCAGTTTATTACCCTGTTTGACATTACATTATCAATGGCACTATGCAGTAAGTGTCGTACCTTAGCATCCTTAGCAATTGATGCGATATCTTCAGCAGTGTAATCACTCTTCTCCTTTGGTACAGTCTTTGCTGCTTCACCTGCAACTGCAACAGCGAGCTTGGTTGGTTTGTGAGGCCCTTCCTTGATTTATCAAGATATTCTGGATCTGTAGCTTCCAGAAACATGGTCATCCTCACCTTCCATATGGCATATTCAGATGGTCTCAATATGGGAACTCTGATAGTCTCATATCGGCTTTGAATTTGTGTTTTAGGAGGTTCTTCAGTTTTGGTGGGCTTAGTTGGAGTTTCTGTATTAGACATGATTGTGTTTGGATCTTAAACTATTTGTGTGTTAACAGACAGGCTCTGATATCACTTGTTAGGTCACACACACACTGTAGAGGGGGTGAATACAGTGTATAGTACAATCAAATCGAACTTTAATAACTCAAGTAACAGAAAACAAACTTTATTGAAATAATAAACTCTGTTACAGTATGGAACTGTTACCTCTCAGTGATGAACAAATATCACGAGAGCTGCTAGGGTTACAATAAATAATCTTCTCGAATATAATAACACTTATAGTGTAAACCCTATGTCTGTGTTTATATACTACACAGTTACAAGATAATCGCTAATTGATATGGAATATAATTCTGCTTCCTAAAATATATCAATCAGATATCTTTTCTTCCAAGTATTCTATTCTTCATAGAATTCCATCTTCATGCATATCTCTTCTTATGTTTGTCTCGATCTTCTTTCCTTTAATCAGCTGTTGTCCTTATCTGAACGTCCTTCAGTACTTAAGTTCTGATATCCATCTTCTGATGATTATCTCCTGATAATATAAGTACTGATATCCTTAAGTCCTGACTTCCAGTAAGTACTGATTTATCCTGTTTAAGTAAGATCTGAAAACTAAACATAAATCATATTAGCCATGACATTATCAAATATATCTAACATCCTATCATGCTCATTTCATATTTACTTTGCATCAATTTAGCAAACTTTTTGTAAAGTTTCTCATCTGCAGAGCCAAATATAATATCATCTACATAAATCTGAACAAGTATACTAGAGCCATTAACATTTTTAAAGAATAGAGTTTTATCAACTTTACCTCTTGTGAAATTATTTTCTAAGAGAAACTTTGACAAAGTGTCATACCATGCTCTAGGTGCTTATTTCAATCCATAAAGTGCTTTCAAAAGATAGTAGACATATTCTGTAAAGTTGGGGTCTTCAAAACCAGGAGGATGACTAACATAGACTTCCTCCTCCAAATCTCCATTCAGAAATGCACTTTTAACATCCATTTGATAGACCTTGAAATTGGCATGGGCTGCATAGGCTGCATAGGCTAGAAAAATTCTGATTGCTTCAAGTCTTGCAACAAGAGCAAATGTCTCATCAAAATCTATTCCTTCTTGTTGACAATAGCCCTTAGCAACCAATCTAGCTTTATTCCTGACTACTATGCCATTTTCATCCATCTTATTTCTTAATACCCATTTGGTGTCAATAGGATTTTTGCATTTAGGTTTGGGTACCAGTTTCCATACCTTATTTCTTTCAAATTGGTTTAGCTTTTCTGCATAGCTAAAACCCAGTCGGGATCCAACAAAGCTTCTTCTACCTTTTTAGGCTCTTCCTGAGACAGGAAGCTACTGTATAGACATTCTTCTTGAGTTGTTTTTCTAGTATACACTCTTGGAGTTGCATCACCAATAATAAGTTCAAATGGGTGATCTCTAGTCCATTTTCTTTGTTGTGGTAGATTAGATCTAGATGAAGAGGCCTCATAGTTGTCTTGATGTGTGACTGAGTTTTGATTAGAAGAAACTCCCCCTGAGTTTGTGGATCTTTGACTTGAAATTGGGGTTATTTCTGATAGTGATTTGTAATGACTTTCAACTCCTATTGATGGCTCAACGAATGTTGATCTTTGCCTCTCGACGGATGATGCAGATTATCTCTCGATGGATGATTCACTTTGTCTTTTGACGGATGTTAAATTATGTGCTTCATTTGTTGCAGACTTTTTTGCATTATCCTTAGAGATTATTTCTTGATCACTTTTATCTTCACTATCATCACAGATCATATCAACATTGTCAAATATAAGGTTTTCATGGAAACCTCATCTTTCAGTCCTTCAATCTTCTTATCATCAAACACAACATGTATAGATTCCATAACAATGTTGGTTCTAAAATTGTAGACTCTGTATACTTTTCCAACTGCATACCCAACAAAAATACCCTCATCTTCTTTGGCATCAAACTTTCCATGCTGCTCAGTTTGATTCTTTAGAATATAGCATTTGCAGCCAAATACACGAAGAAAGTTTAATGTTGGATTTCTATTCTTGAACAATTAGTAGGGAGTCATGCATTTTGCTTGATTAACCAAAGAAATATTCTGAGTGTAGCATGCAGTATTTACAGCACCTGCCCAAATATATGTTGGTAACTTTGATTCTTCTAGCATTGTTCTTGCAGTTTCAATAAGAGATCTGTTCCTTCTTTCCACCACTCCATTTTGTTGTGGAGTTCTAGCTGCTGAAAATTCATGCATGATTCCATTTTCTTCACAAAACAACCTTATGACAGAATTCTTGAACTCAGTTCCATTGTCACTCCTGATTCTTTAACTTTGAGATCAGGATGATTGTTGACTTGTCCTATGTGATTGATAATGATTTCACTAGCTTCATCTTTAGATCTAAGAAAATATGTCCAAGTGAACTTTGAGAAATCATCAACAATCACTAGACAATATCTTTTCTTTGAGATTGACAACACATTGACTAGTCCAAACAAATCCATATCCAGTGGTTGTAGAGGTTATTCAATTGTAGATTCAAGCTTCTTTTTGAATGCTGTTTAGATCTGATTTCCTTTCTGACAGGCATCACAAAGTCCATCCTTTGAGAATTCCAATTAAGGAATGCCTCTTACCAGATCTTTCATGACTAGTTCATTCATAGTCTTGAAGTTAAGGTGGGACAACTTCTTGTGCCATTGCCAACTTTCATCTTGACTTGCCTTGCTGAAAATACAAGTGACAAATTCTGCATTTGATTAGTTAAAGTCAGTTAGATACATATTTCCTTTTCTCACTCCAGTGAGAACCACTTTGTTGCTTTTCTTATTGGTCACAACACATGCTTTAGAGTTGAATGTTGCTGAGTTGCCCTTATCACAAAGCTGGCTGATACTCAACAAATTATGTTTGAGTCCATCCACTAGAGCAACTTCCTCAATGATGATATTATCTTTAGAAATCAAGCGATATCCCACAGTATAACCCTTGCTGTCATCTCCAAAAGTGATACTTGGGCCAGCTCTCTCCTTGAACTCAGTGAGCATGGTAGAATCTCCAGTCATGTGCCTTGAGCACCCACTATCCAAATACCAAAGATTTTTTCTGTTTTCCTGCACACAACAAAATCAAATCAAGTTGATTTTGGTACCCAAGTTTCCTTGGGTCCTGCTTTGTCAGCCTTTTTCTTAGGTTTCTTAGGCTTTTTCTCATTTGACTTAGGTGATTGAGATTTAACCTTGGTCATTTGAGTAGAGCTTTGAAAACCATTCATCATAACAGAATTATCATGCACATGCTGGTTAATATGGAAAGGCATATTCTGTGCAAACATGTTATTCCAGTAATGCATGTTAAATGGCATTTGAGACATACTAAATACAACATAGTAAGGATTTTGTGCAAATGACATATTAGCAAATTATGCAGCATTCAAATTATGTGCAGGCATAACATTCACAGGCATTCTGGACATGCTGGGAAATGAATGAGGTATAGACATGGGTGCAGGCATAGCAAGTTTGCAATAACAGACAAATGATTAACACTACCATATTTCACACAGGTTTTTCTAGGTACATATTTATCAGGTGTGTGGTTGTTATGTTTATTAATTCCTACTTTCCCATTCCTATTATTTTTCCTTTTAGATTCTGCTTTAACCTCAATCTTCTCCAATCTGTCATTCAACTTCTTCATTGACAGGTGCCCCACATTGACTCTCTTGTTTTCTTTTACTTGACTTGTTTCTCCTGTAACAAAGTTATTGGAAACTGATCCATATTTCTCATTTAACTTAGCTAGCTTGACTTTGCTAACTGGTTTCCTTTCACTCGACGGATGTGGTTCTTTGTCTTACGACGGATAATTCTTTTGACCATTCGACGGATAATCTTCATTATCCGTCGAATCCACATCCGTTGAAAGTCCTCCTTCCAAGTTAGGATTCAGTTTCTCCTTGCTCTTTTTACAGGATTCTTTACAAAAAGACTTAATCCCTTGAACTTTAGTAATTTGAGCATGAACATCTCTAGATGATTTCTAAGCCTGAATTACTCCCTGTTCCCGTTCAAGCTGCTTTCTTAAAATCTCCTCTTTCTTTAAGGATGCAGTCAGTTCATCTTTTGCAATCTTGCATTCTATTTTCAGTTTCTCAAACTCAACAAATTGAGTTTCTAACACATTATTTCTTTCACTCAAAAACAATTTTTTTCTCTTTAATTTTAGTGTTTTCTTTAGTGAGTGATTTGAGTGTAACACGTTGATGATATAATTCAGTAGACATGTCATTTATAGCATCAGTACACTCAACTTTAGATAAATATGCTAGATTAGTGGTGATTACCCGATTACTGGATAAACTGACCTCTGTTTCATCTGATTTGGCCATAAATGCTATATTGACATAGCTTGTATCTTCATCCTCATCTAATCCATCAGCAGCCCAGTCATTTTCCTGAGTTAGAAAGTACTTTCCTTCTGTTTGAGCAACTCAAAGTATTTCTTCTTGTAATCCACATGCTCAAACTTCTTTCTATCAGAATCAGGCTTTCTGCATTCACTTGCAAAATGACCACTCAAGCCACACTTGAAATATTTGAATTTTGACTTGTCAACCATATTTCTGTTTGGCTTGGATGCTCCAAAATTCTTCTTGAATTTGACCTTGGCAAACCTTCCGGATAGAAAAGCTAGATGTTCATCTATATCATCCATGTCATCTTGACTAAGATGATATTCATATTCATCTACTTGCCCTTTTCCTTTGCCTTCACAAACTCTAGGGTTTGATGCAGATTCCACAGCTTCTACCTTCATCTCTTTCTCTCTCTCTTGCTCAACAACCAATGCAATGGGTCCTCCCTTCTTCCTTCATTTTTCCAGATGCTCATCTTGTTCTATCTCAAGCTCATAGGTCTTTAGAATGCCATACAGTCTATCCACAGTGAATTCCTTGTAATCTTGGGAATTTCTAAGAGAGACTGTCATAACCTTCCATTCCTTTGGTAGAGATCTAAGGAATTTGAGATTGGAATCCTTTTTCTGGTAGATTCTTCCATGCAGTTTTAGAGCATTTAGCTGCTTTTAAAATCTACTAAAAATGCCAGTTAATATTTCACTATCTTCACAATGAAAGTACTCATACTGTTGAATCAGGAGTTGCATTTTGTTTTTCCTTACTTGTTCAGTTCCATCACATATAACTTGAATTGTATCTTAGACATCCTTAGCAATTTTGCAATTGATGATGTTGTCAAACATGTCACCATCAACACCATTAAACAAAATGTTCATGGCCTTCTTGTCCTTATGGACTTGTTTAATATCTGGATCTAACCATTCTGCTCTAGGCTTTGGGATAAATGGCTCATTACCTGTAGCAGCTCTCATAGGGACAGGAGGTCCTTTCTCTATACAATCCACATATTCTTCATCTTGAGAGAGAAGATGCATGTGCATTTTCACCTTTTAGTGGTGATAGTTGTCTTTTTCCAGAAATGGAATTTTTACTCCAACATCTTTTCTGCTCTTCTTGTTAGTTGTTATGATCTTTAAACTCTTTGTTGTTCAAGAGCTTCCTCTGATACCAATTATTATTCCCAAACAATCTAACAAAGAATTATAGAATGGGGGGTTGAATGTAATTCTGGTTTCTTTTTCGATTTCAAGAACTATTCTATCTCAAATATATAACAGTGTTTGATTAAGCAAAAGTGCGGAATGAAAATATTAATGTAATCAAACACAAAGTAATTAAACACAATTATTTAAAAACTTTCTAGTGGATTGAACTTTTCCATCAGAGATATATATATTTCGAGAACTCCATGATACAAAGATTGTACACAGCTGCTTACAAGTAGAATTACAAGGAACATAGATATTCTTTACATATACAGTTTTTTCTATTGCTCTTGTTGATTGCTTACATGATTTTTTTTCTACTTGCTACACTTGGTTTATATATCACGAAGTTACATTATACAAAGAAAAACTAATAAGACAAAAATATCTTGGTCTAATTACATGCTTCTTTATTTCTCCATCCATCATCTTTGAATATCTTCAAGTTAGCATGGAAATGCTTCTTTGTTCTCTAAAACGTGTAAATAGGCTGCCATATTCCATTTGCATCTAATCAACCCATGTGACTGTCAAGTTACTATTAACTGCAATTTGAATTAGAACATCTGTTAATCTTCATTGGATTATCCATTGAAACTGTGTTGGATCATTCGTTAAAACTTTATTAAATCATCCGTTGAATGTGACTTGGATCATCTGTCGAAACCTCGTAGAATCATCTGTTGAAAGTCTTCCATAGCAGTTAACTCCATTTCACTAATGCAAAATTACAAGAAATCTAATATATACAATTGGCCAACCTATTTTGCATATCAATCTAGTAGTCAACATGACTTTGAATATCCTACAATATCTAGTTCTTTAAGGTATTGTAAAATGCAGGAATGTGTTACAAAACTTATTAATACATAAGGCACTCTCTCAACGGATGTTGAAATAAATCATCCATTGAGAGCTACAAAAACACTAAATTAAATCTACTAAGGTGTTTTGGTGAACTTATCATCAAGTCTGTGATATATTCTTAACAAGTCTTGTAAGTAAATTAAAGAAATTTTTGATCGAGGCCTACGCGAGGCTGTCAAGAGGATCATGATGAAGTAATTGAAGTGTACTTTGTCTTTGTATAAATTGTTTATTAGGCAGATATGCCTGAATGGTTAATATTCTGTAAGTTTCGAAGGTGATATTGATTCAATTTTGGGACACCATTTTAATTTGGTGGAGTTGAAATTGGGAAAGTAAGAAACACATGAATGCGCTGAATGAAATTCAATGGCAATATGATATACGTTTTTGCTAGTAATATGGTTGCAATTTTCTTATAAAGGTAACTCTTCAAAAATAATTGGGAGACAAGTTGGTCCCTTAGAATTTTTGGAATATTAGGTTCGTGATATAGTGAATATCATTTTGACGAATAGTAAAGATTAATATTCAAATCATGTATTGTGTGGAAAGTGGGAGTAACGAGAACTATTTGACAAAGTCGTCAAGTAAGAGATGTTAGTTTTGTCTCATTTGCCAAACAAGTCTTATAAAGTTAAATGTACTTATTGACTACAAAGAATATTATTAATTATTTAACTTATAAATTTGGAGGTTACATAAATTTACATCAAATGGTATTAATTTATATTTAATCAGAAAGTTATGTTAAATGTTGGAGGATGTATTAATATGCTTCGATATAGTGGGTTAAACACCAAAAAGAAAAAATATACAAAGTGATAAAAATGCTTGCTCCAAATACAATTTGGAACACCGTCCATATTTTTTAATTTTTCTCATCAATTATAATCTAATATGTTTATATTTTTGCAAAGATAATTCCTACAAGATTAAATTTAGTTATTTTATATGAAACTGTTAGGTAAATAAATATTTGGATTAATTATTTTTTTAACAAAACATATCTCAATCTTTTAATTGAATAAATATCATTCAAGTAGCTTTTTCAAAATTAACAGCTAGGATCCAAACCATCCAAAACCTCTATTTCAATATGCTAATTACCACTAATTATCAAATACCAATATTGGAGTTTTCATTTGTTCAAGTCTCTTATTTGATTCTATTCGTTGCAATATTTTGTCCCAACACACTAATTCTCAAATAAGTCCATAATTTATTTTATAAATGAGCGAGCTTAGTTATCAGCCCATTAAACTTAACTTAAAAATAATTACTTATCAATTAAAGTGAAAGTTATTATGTTTAAGTGAAAGTTATAATTATAACTGTAATATCCGGGATATCGCGTGTAATTATTTTTATCAATAAATGATTATTATATGATTATTATGTGATTTATGGTGAATTATCTGTTGATTAATATTGATATTTAGATATTTATATATGATAAGATATGAGTATGTTAATTTTATTATGTCCAGAATAAAATGTAGAGGATTGTGATATTTTTTCTGGTGATTTTTTGATCATTATATGATTTTATAATGATTTACAGATTTAATAATTATTTTCTGAATAATTATAAAACTATTTTATAAAGCTGGGAATCGTCCGACTTTAACCGTTTTTACGTTTTTATAACTCGAAACTCTTCGAAAAACTTCTTCCTAACCTAATCTGTTAATTCCGGATATTTTTCGTGTTTTGACTTTTTCAATCCGGATTACGGTTTGACCCGTACGCGTCCCGACGCAAAATTTTCGATACGATAATCATTTCGAAAGATCAATAAAACCCGTATTCTCGAAAGACGGGATATTATTACATTATTTTCGTATAGAGTGTTTTATAAAAAGTCCGGTTTTGATATTTATCCAAAACAGGTTGATAATTATCCAAAACAGATCGTGTTTTCAGTTACTTAGCGACTAAGCAACTAATTTATCGATCCAATACGATCCAACACGAACCAATATTCCATAAATATAAATAGCCCTTTTCTTATTTCATTTTATTTGTATAATCATAATCAGTCAGTAAAAATAGATAATTATCCAGAGAAACGAACCGTGGTCTTCGTGTTCTTCGCAATCAAACGAGAATCTGAAGACGTTATTGGAATTCGATGGAGACATATGAATAGTCAAACCGAAGCTCTCGACGAGACAATCGTATCCGTATCAAAATCTTCGAATAAGGTTAATTAATTTTCAATTTTGTATTTTTAATTTTTATTTTTTTTAAATTCGATTTCTGATTTAGAGGGTTTGTTTGTATGTTTTGATGCTTGCTTATCATTCCTGAGATCACAAGGGTTAATTTGGTACATAAATTTGTTGGTTTTGGTTAAGATTTGATTAAATCCGAGTTTTTGGTTTTTGCAAAAGTTTCAAATCGATTTTTAGGATTATTCTGTGATCGGTGAATGATTTTGATTACATGAACATATTGTAGATGATTAGAGGTTTATTTTGGTACCATAAGCATTGATTTTGGTTCAGAAATAAGTAAAAACGATTGTTTGACCGGAGTTAGAGTTAAGCTCGCCGGATTTTCCTTAAATTTGGCCGGAAAAGTCACCTCGGCCGTTGATACTTGATGATAATCAGCTGGTAGAGTTGCTGGGTTGACGTTTGATCGATTGGGACTAAGAAATCAAAGAAAACGAATTGAAATAATCTTGAATTGAGGTCACCGGATTCCAGCGAACCCCCCGGAAACTGGGTTGTTGCCCAGAATCCGGTCGGTGTTCTTGCCGACCCGGATTATTCCTTGTGACCCGGTTGTTGACCCAATAACAACTCGGGTTTGATCCTCGTGAATCCTAAACCTAAATCTGAAATCTGTTTTTACAGATTTTTGTTTAAAAATTAATTCAAAATTCTATTTTATTTCTAAAAATATATTTTTAATTCCAAAATTAATTATTTTTATTTTTAAAAATTATTTTTAATCTCAAAAATAAATATGGATTAATTAATTAATTTTAGTTAATAATTAATTATTTAATTAGTCAATTAATTTAAATATTAATTGATTAATTAACTTAATTACTTATTAATTAATTTTAATTGATTATTTAATCAGATTTAATTATTTCTTTTGATTTAAAAAGTCCGAAAAATAGTTCGAGCTTTCAAATATTATTTAAAGTTATTTTCAAAGCTCGATAATTAATATTAAATCATTTTAAAGTCAGATTCGGGTATTCGAACCCTATTATTTAATTATAAAATGATTTGGAGGCCCATTTTAATTCCGAAAAATATTCACAAATTCGTATTAAATACCTGGAAAAATATTTTGACCCCGAATCTTCTTTAAAATATTATTTTGATCGAATACCTTGCGTGCTATGTGCTACGTGCTATCTGATTGATGTGTTATATGCCTATATGATTGTTGTTCGACAATTTTTGCTGTAACTTTTAATCCGTAAATCGGATTTGGGTAAAATGAAGGGTAAATAAAAACTTATGACGTCTATGTGACGATTAGAATAAAATGAGATTGAATATTGATAGATACTTGTGATGCCTAGCAGAGTAAGCGAGGCATAGAAAAAGAAAGCCAGTGATCTGTAAATAGAACTGAAGCGTAGAAAGAGAAGCCAAGTGGTGGATGAATAGAAGCAAGACATAAAAAAAGAAGGAAAGTGATTGAAAAGTAAAACTGTTAGATGAGTACATGTAAAGTTGAGAATCATCTGTGACAAGGCAAGTACTTCTGAACCTTCTTCATGATATATTGCAAATATTTTCGAACTTTCTCATAACATATTGCTATTATTCAAAATAACTCTCGTTTTATATCGCAAGCGCTTTAAATTGTTCAACCATGAACCCTGGTCATATAATTGAACTTGAGCTGCAAGCCTTATTTCTTGTTAACCCCAACGATTGATTTCCCAAATATTAAACCATACAAATACGATATTACTCCACAAATACATATCTACCATAAACAAAATACTGAAATAAAATTTCTTGAGCCTACAGAAACTTATATACCATGGAATACCCCATGACATCAAAGATCTATACCCTGTATTATCATTGAACCATTATTCATCAAATACTTGATTCTTCCTCAGGCTTGCAGTCGTTCTTCATAATTATACCTTGATACACCCTGGTGATACCTATGAAATATTTTATGCTTTGAGATAAATGCTTTATCAATGTTAATTTTGATTCTGTTTTTACTGAATCACAGTGGTTATCATATTGAATCATTTTAGAATTGGATGGTTTTTTTTATAAATATGGACCAGATTCGTGGTCATAATAGGCCAATGCGTGCCTTGAATCCAGTATATAGAGCAAAGCTAGGAGTCTTACTCGGGGTTAATGCGTGACTGATCAGCAGCCTAACCTTGGTTTTTAAAATGAAAAGTGAATATCCAATTCTAATTATCGCTTATCCAGAAACTTGATTCTCCTGAATCATTTCAATTGGTCATTGTTTAACCTCAATTATTGCTATTATGACTTGCCGAGCTAGTTAGCTCACTCTTGCAAATCTTTTTATGTTTTGAACAACTGAAAAATAAATTATTGGTAATGAGAATTCCCAGTCCAGTGTGCGAGCTAGGATTTCAGGTTAAGTTGGATCGAGCTAGCAGGAGCTTTATATTGTAAATGAGTTATGCAAGATTGTAAGAATGATATCATTATCAGATGTAAGTTGAACTAGTTGGGATTTGGTATGATGTAATATAAGATAAGGTTGTGGCTTGTTTTTATACTTAAACGTGTTGCGATCCATGGTTGTGAAAAGAAGGGTCAATGCATATAATATTTTATATACAGGTTTATATATTGTGTGTGTGGGTGTTGTGAGCCCCAAACTTCTGACCCGGGTTTGGAGGGCGTCACAATAACTTTAAGTAGAATGTATATATTTGGCTACCTTTACTTAAAGTGAAATTTAATTTGATAGATTTCGACTAAAACTATTATTTTTATTATTTAAACATAAAATCAATATACTTATATAAAGAAGAAGGCGAGAGCGTGTAGGTGGCCTATCGAATAGTCTCATTCTATTTTTCTAATTTTCTCAATTTTTTTAGTTAATTAATATTATAAACAACTACAATTATCTTATATTCTCCTAAATATACGAATCATCTCATTCTATTTTTCTAATTTTCTCAATTTTTTGAGTTAATTAATATTAAAAAACTATAATTATCTTATATTCTCCTAAATATATTATAATCATTCATAGTATTCTCCTAAATTTTTTATAACATCTTCCATCAAGATTTTGAAAATCAGTTTACCACCTTAACTTCATACTATCTTTTATAAATACACCGAAAAATACAAATTACACTGATATATTTCAGTTATTATTATTACTAGCTTAAATCCCGTGCGATGCACGGGTTCCCGTTAATATTTAAATTTTTTATTTATCCCGTCATATTATAATTTTAAAATATTTATATAAACATATAATAAATATAAATTTGTAATACTTGTAGTAATAGTTGAGTAGGATAAGCATATTATATCTAGTAGTTTAACAATTTAGAAGTTTAGCGGATATATAATTTTTTTTAATAATAGGATAAGTTATAATTATAGTTTAGTATGATAAGTAGACTATGTGTGTAGTAGTTTAATAATTTAGTAGTTTAGCTGATATATTACACTATTTATTCCATCATATTATAATTTTAAAATATTTTTATAAATATATAATAATTATAAATTTGTAATAAAAATTATAGGATAACCTATGATCGTAATTGAGTAGAATAAGAATATTATATCTAGTAGTTTAGCGGATATATAACACTTTTTTTTATAATATGATAAATTATGATTGTAGTTTAGTAGCATAAGTAGACTATATGTGTAGTTTGATAATTTAGTAGTTTAGCGGATATATAATTTTAGGTCACACACACTGTAGAAGGGGGTTGAATACAATGTTTATCACAATCAAATCGAATCAAAGAACATAAGTAGCAGAAAACAAGGTTTATTAAACTCTGTTACAATATGGAACTGTCCTCTCTCAGTGATGAACAAATTATCACGAGAGCTGCTAGGGTTACAATAAATAATAACTTCGATTATGATAACACATATAGTGTAAACCCTATGTCTGTGTTTATATACTACACAGTTACAAAAATAATCTCTAATTGATATGGAATATAATTCTGCTTCCTAAAATATATCAACTAGTTATCTTTTCTTCCATGTATTCTATTCTTCATAGAAATCCTTCTTCATGCATATCTCTTCTTGCGTTTGTCTTGATCTTCTTTCCTTTCAATTAGCCGTCTTCCTTATCTGAAAGTCTCCTTAAGTCCTGATATTATCTTCTGATAAATATCTCCTGATAACTTAAGTTCTGACTTTAGTATAAGTGCTAATTTCCAGTTAAGTACTGATTTGTCCTGTTTAAGTAAGATCTGAAAACTAAACACAAATCATATTAGACATGACATTATCAAATATATCTAATAATCTCCCCCAACTTGTAAATTAGCATAATATACAAGTTTAACTGATATTTGATGATGTCAAAAACATTAAGTACAAATGCATGAGAATTTGACTAGATAACTACAATTTATAGTCCTTGTAGCTTTACCATCTTTAACTTCTGATAACAGCTTTAGTCTGTATACACATCAGAATTTGAGCAGTTGTAGATCTTGACTTGGCTTCAATGACTGATCTCTTTGATGTCAGGAGTTGTTCTAAGATAGTTCTTTAATAAACATCTCTCAGCATATTTAAGTTCATCAATCATCCTCCTTTTAGCATTCTTCAATTCAACTGTATCTTCACCAATTTGAAAGATAGCAGCCCTGAGATCTGTTATTCCCAGTGGACTAACAATGAGATTTACAGAAGGGGGGTTGAATGTAAATCTCAAAACTTTTTCAAGTTTTGAGCAGTTTCTAAGGCTAAGTGTTTTTGAGAACAAGTGTGTGAATTGCTTGAAGCTAATACAGACAGATATATATTCAAACACAAATGTAAAGAACACAAAGAACTTAAAAACTTTTCTGGTGGATTTGTTGTTCCACCAGAGATGTGTTATTTCAGAAAATCTGTGATTCAAAGAATTAAATCACAGCTGCTTCCTAGTACAAACTAGATGATTTTCTCTCTGGATATTTCTAAACAGCTCAGGAAAATTCTTATCTAATTACTAGCTGCTACTTGGTTTATATATCACCAAGTTTACAAGTGAAGACAAAACTGTAAAATACAATTAAAAAGATTCTTCACATGTTTCTTTTTCATTTCTCTATCCAATGCAATCTAAGATAATCTGTGAATCTTTGAATACTCCCTTGTTTGCATCAGAATGGAAATGCTGCATTTTCTTGATTCCTCCTAGAGGCTTCCACATTCTAGTTTGTCTCTGTCAACCCATGTGCCTCTGTCAGCTTGTGAATTGTCACTATCAACTGCTAATGAACTAAGCATCCGTTGAAGCTTTCATCCGTTGATGCCTTATCCGTTGAGGCTTTATCCGTTGAAGCTTTATCCGTTGATGCATTATCAGTTGAAGTCTTTATCCGTTGAAGCACTTATCCGTTGATGGATATTATCCGTTGAAGCATTAGAGACATCCATTGAAGCTTTGTTTCTTATTCGTTAAAGGTCTTCAATATCCGTTGATACTTCTTCACTTATATAAAATTACAAGGCATGAAATATTTACAATTAGCCCTCCTATTTGCATATCCATTAGTAGTCAACATGACTGATAATTTCCTACAACATCTAAGAATTACAACTTGAATCCAGAGAATGAAATGTGCTATAATACTAAACTTATTGCTAAGTAAAGCTACTCCTTCAACAGATAGCCAAGATGGTCTTATCCGTTGAGGCTACAAATACTAGATTTCTACTTAAGTGTTTTGTTTAACTTATCATCAAACTAATACACATATTCCTAACAATCTCCCCCTATTTATGTCTACTAGAACTGCAGGCATAAATTTGGGTTTAGCTTGATGATAACAAAACACTTGACAAATATATAAACTGTAATAAAGCAGAAATTCAAAAGTGCTACAAAAATGTGTATGCTGAGATGGAATTGAAGAGTTACATTATTTCCAAGGGTGCTCCTTTAGCCTGAGCAGATTAGTTTCTTTTCCTTTGATTCCTTATTTTCTTTCCTAGCCTCCTGTCATTCTCCTCTATTTGAAGTTGAAGTTGTCTGTAGAATTCAGCTTCATCTTCTTCATTGATGTCTAACTTAGATTGCATATCCTTGAGAGTTTCTGTAACACCCCCAGATCCGGGGTCGGGGATCCGGGTCGTCACGAGTCTTTCTTTCCACAATATCACTTCACTTAATTAATAATAATAACCTTATGCTGTGACCCCACACTAACACACACCACAACCCGTTATAGTCTCAGAGATGAAATTTAAATAAGTACAAGTCTTTGAATCCACAATTTAAAAGTTATTACAATCCAAAATGATTACTTGATAAATTTACAGTTAATTGCCATTATCTGCCACAAGTTATAATTATACATAATTGATTCTCAAAAGTAGATGGTCTGATCTACAATAGATCTACCTCTGCAGCTATAGCAGCTACAACATCAACAGGAAGACGCGGGACACTTCCCACGCGCTTGCGCTGGGTCTGCTGGAGTCTGGCCATCTTTCCTAACTGTTGTTGTGTGATGAAGAAATAAAGCAAGGGTGAGCAGCAAGCCCACCAAAATAATATGTATAATGATTTACAATATATGAGCCTACTCATAATACTCATGAAAGTCTTGGTCAAAAGAAATGAACCAAGTTGATAACTTAATGCGATGAAGTCACAAAATATTCAGTATATATACATATATACTTTTCAAAATATTGGAAGTCCTCTTCCATGCATAATATACACAAGGTCCTAGTGTATAACTGTATAAAAAAAATATCGTTGCAAGGTGATCTCATATATCTAACCTTGTCTCAACGTTTTTCTGAAAATCTTTGTCATACATAAGACAATTATTAACTAGATATAAGTTTAAAAGATGAAGTTATAAGGTACTCCAATATACTTATATCTTTCCCAAATACTACTTGAACTACCACCGTTCAAGTTATAAATTAGCTTCAAAAGTTCATCACATAGATGAGACTATAAGACAAGATTTGAATAGATTAAATCTTTAAAATATTATCAAAATAAAATGAAGTTACGAGATACTTCATTTGATGTAAACATCATTTTGAAAACTTGACCCTGCCAACACTCAACAATCGCCCAACCGTAGCCTTTCTATCGAAGTGCTCTGGGTAGTGTTGCAGAAATTATCCAATTGGATGATGAACTCATTACGGGAGTTTGCCGCGCCAGGAAGACCACTTACGATGATCAGTCGTAGTAGTACAACCCCACCATTTTCTACATGTAGAGGAGAACCTGTCGGATTTACTTGTCAACCGAACACTGAACTCCTAAGGAATGGACCGCCTTAGCGGAACTTCCAGGCCATTTGGGCCAATATAATAAGGCTGGGCCGGCGCTACTCGGCCACTTACGCCACTCCTAGTTCAGATGAAATCCATGACTCTGAAACGTAAAGCTTGTCCCCACTTTCCCCAAGTAGAAACTTGTTGATACGGCTCCACCAAGAAGTCGTATCTATTTGGAAAGGAGAACTCACCGATATTTCCCAGGCGATGCCTGTTAATGGATTAACTTGTTCCAAGAATTTTACTTCCCGAATATTGGGTAAGTAATCAAAAACTCTTTTACCAAGACAGCAACCTTGTTGCGAATATAAAACACACCACCGAGCCGGATCCCCCACGTTTTGAGCGAGTATTTAAATCCCCTTTTTAAAAGGAAGATCTTAAATATAAAAATAGTTTTCGGATCCGCTCTAACTTTTGAAAATCATTTTAAAGACTCGAAAACACTTTAAAGAGTGTTTGGAGTAAAACTGATTTAATGAAGTAAATCAGACTCCAGAATATTTAGAAAATGTCTGAATATTATTATTTAAATAATATTCCCATAAAAGATAATCTTTATAAAATAATTGAAGTAGAAGTATTAAAACTTATACTTGAAATGAATAGCAAATAATCAAAGCTATACTTATACGAAAGTAATATCTTTATTTGAATAATCGAAAATAAGTTTGATTATTTACACCTTATTCTTTAATAAAATAAAGAATATATCTTAGCAAATAATCGGAGTCATAGATCCTCAAATGAATATTCAAAAATATTCAATAAATAATATAAACTGAGTCATAAGCCCTCGAATGAATATTATAAATAATATTCATTAAATAAAATAAAGGAGTCATACATCCTCAAATGAATATTCAAATAATATTCAATAAATAATGTAAAGGAGTCATACGCCTTCGAATAATATTCGAAATAATATTCAATAATAAAATAAAGTTAAAGTTATCGAATAAACCTTATTCGATTAATAGTTTTAAAAACTATATCCATATATATATATATAAATAAATATATATATATATATATATACTCGGGAACATCGACTCCCGGTTTAGAAATATGTTCACCTTTTATCCCTTATACTAAGGGTATACGCAACTACTTGCTTATTTCTAGCATAGGTATTATGCAACTATAAGCATTGAAATCAACAGATAGATAACCAGATTACGAAACAGACATGCATATATACCATATTAGCATGCTCCAATATATCGCAAAATTTGCTAATAACAATCATGCAATATCACAAGATAATGCATATACATATATTTACATCACAACAACAGTATAACGGGTAGAAAACTTGCCTGAGCGACTGGGGGTTACGAATGGCTCGGGACGAGTCTGGTAACCTATAAGCAACAAGTAAGTTGGAATTAAACCAAAGTCACTTGTAAATCTATACTTTAACTAACTTAGACTCTAACGCTCGTTTTGCGCTCACTGATTCGCTTAAGTCACTCGGGTACCCTCGGCTCCACCATTTTTAATAATTTAACCCTTACGAGTTTTAAAGCGATTCCTTCGCGGGTGTCTTACCAACTGCCTAACACACTTACCATAAATGTTTCATACATTAATTAACCCTTTTTGGTCTTTAACCTATGTTTCAAAGTAAGGCGAGGGGAGATGTTTCGTTCGTGAAACGCCGTTACTTGAAACGGTCGTTTCTCCTAAACCGTGCATCGGAATCGAACGAACTACATATCAAAACGAAGCTCGTAACATGAGCTATCTAAACATGGCAGTGGTCATAATCTAGCAGGGGGTTCTCGGGTCATAATGCTATGCACAAAAACAGTCCAAAGAAAATCGGACGTTACGACGGCTATGTTTACGCGATTTCCCAATTTTAAACCATACAAAACCAACCACAAACCAACCTCAAATCCAACATACAACCAACATCCATCCTTATCACATCATAACAACCCCAACCAATTCAATTTAATCATTCATACTTATGCCTAAACTTAACTTTAATCATACTTAAGTTCCTTTAAATCAAAACCACAACAATTACCATTCCATTTCACTACCATTCCAAATCCCAAACTCTAAATCATAACAACAAACTACAATATCAACCCACTAATCAAAGTCATCCTATAATATATAGGAATCTAGGGTTAGGAGATGGTATACCTTCCTTGAAGTGGTGGGTGGAGCTAGGAAGCCTTAAGAAGCTTGGAGAAGTTTTAAGAAAGCTTGGATCTTCAAGAAAACAAGACAAACTTCAAGTTAAAAATCTTGAAAACACTATTCATTGTCTTCTTCATTGATTAAATGAAGAAGTTAGAGAAAGAATTAATGGCTTAAACTCATGATATAGCCATAACTAAGCATGAAGATGATTAGGGAATTTTCTTACCAATTTAGGAAGCTTTGATCTTTGATTTTGAAAAATCTATGCCTTGAAAATGCTAAAAAGCCGTGAGCAAGATGAACTCATGCCTTGGTTGTTTTGATTTTTTGATGGAAATGATTTTTACTTGGCTTGGTTGACTTGATTTGTATTTGATTTAGCAAATTACTACCTTGCCCTTGAATTTGTGTGGTTCTTATTCAACCACACCTCCTTCCTTCCCATGTCATGCTTACCTCATCCTCATGATGTCATCCTTCCTTCCTTGTCTTCTTTCTATTGGTTGGATGACATCATTCCCATTAATCCCTTTGATTAACTTCCTAATCGTTGCCTAATGACCGCTGATCTGTTATACGGTTCGCTTAACTTTCGCTTTTATTTATCGTTTGAAGGATCATACCCGGGATCTTATTACTTAGGTTCCCTTAACCTTTCTCAATACATTGTATTCCTTTTATGATCCTCTCTTATAATCCTTTAATTTAAATCCTTTTTATCCTGTTACCTTATACTCAATTCTCTCCGTATATTGTGGATTTCCGGGAAAAATCAAAGTGTTCGGAATTGGATTCTGACGATCTTTACATACACTTATATACCACATAGAGTACTAATAATATCCCATAAGATCAATAACAGAACCCCTACATAGCGTGACATGAAAAGTTTTCTCGTTCAGCAAAAACACTATTCATAAGGGTTTCAAAATTTCTCAAAAATTGGGGTTATTACAGTCTCCCCTCCTTAAAAGGATTCCGTCCCGGAATCAGATAGAAAACAAATGGGGATACTTTCTTAGCATTACACTTTCTAACTCTCGAGTCAATTTTCCCACATTGTGGTCCTACCACCAAACTCTGCCTAGTTTGATAATCCTTCTCCTAAGCACTTGTTCCTTTTCACTCTATAACCCTTCCTGGTTGCTCCATATAGGTTACGTCTGGTTGCATGTCTATGCACTCATATGCCCCTATTTGTCTGGCATCCGAATTACACTTCCTTAACATTGATATGTGGAACACACTATGAACTTACTACATGTTCGGGGGTAGGGCTAGCTCATATGCTAACTTCCCAAAACGTCTTAATATATCCAAGGGTCCAACAATTTGTGGACTTAGCTTTCCTTTCTTTCCGAACCTCATCAATCCTTTCCAAGGGATACCTATAACATTTCTAGGTCCCCTATTTCATACTCTTTGTCCTTTCGAGTCAAATCAGCATACCCCTTATGTCCATCTTGGGTTACTACCAGCCGTCCTCTGGTTAGATCTATTATATCCATGGCCCTTTGGGCTACTGCGGGTCCGAGCATCTTGCGCTCTACAACTTCATCCTAACATAAGGGAGATCGACATTGTCTTCCCTCAAGGATCTCATAAGGCGACATCTCGATAATGACATATGATCTATTGTCGTAAGAAAACTTAATCCGTGTTAAGTGATCATTCCAAATTCTTTCAAGTCTATTGCACAGACTCTTATTATAGCTTTTAGCATTAGAGCTTTTGCTTCTTAATACCTATTCTTTTCCAGCTCGTAATCACTACTACCTTCCGTTCCTAATATTATACTGGTTATACTTTTGCTTGTTAGCGCTCTATAACCTTTTAATAACCACGTCAACCTTAGTATCATGAATGTGCTTCCATTCTGAATACCACCATAACTTTACTACTCCTTTTTCAGATGTTTCTATTTTCCAAAATTTGATCAATCAAATAGAAGTAAAGGAATTTGTTGAGAGATCACTATGATCATGAACACTTGTTATATTGCATAGTTAGTACAGAAGGTGGCCAGCCTTTAGTACTTGACAAGCAATTAAACAACATGTGGTATCCTACTAGGCTTCTATCACAAAGATAGATAGTCATTCGGCAATACCTCCCCTTCTGGAAGGGTTGTTCTTCTCAGCTTACATGAAATGAAAAGAAGAGAAAAGAACGAACTGAAGAGAATTGTATATATGAAAAAAAATATACTGCCACAAAATATCTGGCTTGGAATCTACCTCTGAACTATAGAGGTTTGTCATAGGAGAACAAAACATATATGTATTTATATCAACATCAAGTATTATAGCATCGTATTTCACGTGCCTAAATATTTTCGTTATCCCGTCCATCATTCTATGGACCCATGCTCTTGCTCGAGCTTATACACAATCACCTTTGAAACTCCCTCGACATCGAAAATCGAATCTGGGTTTTCATTCTAGACATCACCGTTACTAAAATTCTATGCTTGCACTGCAACCTTCCTCGTATAGTAATACGACTCTCTATTGATAAGAAGGAATAAGTATTTAATAGGTAGATAATCGACTTAATTAGTCTATCAATGATAACTTATACACTACCACGACCCGATTAGTGGTACTCAATCTCAACATCCATTCCAATACAACTCTCACGGTTGTAATCAGCTCATTACTCGCAGAATCATTGCTGCATTACTATGGTCCACTACTAACCAACTGTCGTCATTCACGTTCCATGAAATCTTAATAGCTAACCATACGGAGTCCATACATGTCGTATCAAATCCTTCTAAGGAGATAACATAATCACCATTCATGATTCATGGAGTACACTCATGATTCTGACATACATACATGAAGAGTTTTGCTCAAAGCAACGATAGCAGGTTAATACCATTCTTAATCATATACCTTCAATAGAAGACTTAACTCAAAGGTTTGTTTAGTCCTTTTTGAAATATAGTCCTGGCTCATTCTCAAGATGGTACCTTCTAAGATAGATAGCCCGCTCCTGGCGATTACACGAATTAAACCTTTACCGAACTACTATTACGGTTGGGTATTGCTCAGTCATCAGAAGGAATGTCAATCTTCCAAACCACAATACAACCTTCACAGTTTTAACCATCATTACTGTATTCCTTTGGCACAAGCGCCTATAATTATCCTCTTACCTTTAAAGTGTTGGCCACCTCTTTGGCCTTCCCTGATAGTAATAGTTCCTTATAATCAATGTCTTTTAACCACCTTCAACTAAATTTTCTACCTCATTTCAATCACAGCTTATGTGAAGATGTTTTCCTTAACATCTGATAAGTAAAAAAAAAATCACCATTTTTCCATAAGTTATTGCCTCAGTCTTTAGAGGTTAATCACTGTCATGACTGACTCTCAATCATAATTAGAACATCTTTTATCTTAAGTCCTAATTGCCCTGAACAATTTCGACCATTACTGGTTCGATCCATACTTTCTCGTGGTTTAGCACGTGCCTCACTTGGCAACATTATAATTACGTCATATTTCCTTTATCAACATTTCTATTCTTGAGAATTTTGAATATTACCTTTTTCCTTGTAAAACCTCTAAGGTTATCCTTCAATCGTTCCTCCTGTATTCCCTAGATACAGGGCATATCACAATACCATTTACTAATACTAGAACCATTGTCTATATTCTTCTGAAAAATTTCTCCATTGATTCTTAAAGGTTGTTGTTACCTTAACCCTTTCCCAATCATACTGTCAAAACTCATACTATCCCTATCAAGGGTGACATGCCAACCTTTATGCAGTCCCCTAGGATTCATTTTAAGTTACCAATGTTCTATCCTTAATTCCACCTTTAAAAGGTACCTGCGTCCTTCCATGGATAAATCAAGTCATATATCCTTGATAGATTATCTTATTCATCATTCCCACCTCGATAGTCTATACCTAACTTCATAATAGCATCCTTATTCAAATTGAGGTCAATCCATATGGCCTCCAAAAGATAACAATGGTCATCCGCTTTTCTTTTCTGATTTGGTAATGATAACATGGATGTTCTGGAAGATATTGGTCATGTTCAACGTGAACTTCTTCTTAATAATTCCTTATTTACTTTTGTTGTTTATCTCAACAGTCACCTCAATGTTGGGATACCTCCCATACCTGGCGTCTCCCTTTCTGGGTATCGAGCCACCGGTCTTACATTTCACATTATTGAAGGTCACTTCCTTCATCCAATTTTTCCTGATTTCTTACTTTCTTGTCTCCTCAGTCTATCCGTGTCTCAATATTTATCCTTCGAACTATCTCAAGGTTTCCTCGAATCCTCCCAACTTAAAGGGGGTACAATATATGTATCTCTTATGCCTTCAACCATCAATTTTAACTCATGGTGGATCATTATCCTGACGATTACATACTTTTCTATTTCTATTGCTATGAGTCTTTAGGGTTTCCTCATACCCAACTCCCTTATCATTCCTCAAACTCTATTACCTTTATATTCCTTTCCACTTCAGTTTCTTTTTATTTTCCTTTCTCTTATCATTATTTCACAAATCAATCACAATATAAGCATTGATTTCAAACATCCCGTCATTCTGGATTCGTGTCCTCAGAACGAATCTTGACAACTTTTACAACTTAGATTCATAATTTATCATACTTGTCTGCCTTTGTTCTGGCTCTAAAGCTTTTACACTATCTCCTTATCTTTGGGAATTACTTTCCCGAAAACAATTGACTGGACTTAAATCAGTTTATTCTAACCTCTGGCTCCGTGCCTTTCTTGGTCTTTCACCAACGGGTGGTCTCTCTCTTAGGAGGGTAAGTGATAAAAACAGTCTTTTGTGATTCGTCAATCATTTAGAATCTCAAATGATTCCTATATTTCCTTTAGCCAGGCTCTTGCCTCGACTGGGTCAGCTTGTTCCTTGGAACTCTGAGAGCTTAGCGATTTAAAGGTCCTGAAAGAATTTCTCACCGCAGTGTCTCCTCAGGGTGGTGGTTGGGGATAATAGTCTAAGTTCTGTCTAGACAGGTCCATGAATTACCGTATAGGAGTACCGTCTCGGGTCTCCTTTCCTTACTCGACTTTCTGTTTCCTTAGTATGAAATGTTTCATCCTACTCCCCATAATTGGGGTCATCTTTTAATTTAAAATCCTCATTTTCCACTCCATTATGTCATGGGTTCCTTCTATCTTGATGGCGACCTCCCTGACTATCACGTTCAGGGTTTGCTCTATATCTTATTCCTCAAACTATGGCTCTCATCTAAGTTCTCGTCCTTACGCTCTTGAACTTTCGGAACCCAAATTCTATAGGAATACCTCATTATTCCCTTATCATCTTTCTCGATATTAATCTTTTATCTAATTGTTGGCTCCCTGCCTTCATTCATAACTTTTTCTGGCACAATATGATCTTTTCCAATAATTCGGGCTGTATTGCAATCTCAAACAGCTTTTCGGTACCGGCTCCGGTTACCTTCACTACTATTTCCATTTTCTCAAAATCTCTTATAAACTCTCCAAAAGACATTATCATCTTGAGTCTCTCCTTTTTACTAAGGGCATCAGCCACCATATAGGCTTTCCCCGAGTGATAAAGAATCTCCCAATCATAATTCTTGATTAGCTCTAACCGCCTCCTCTGGCGTATGTTGAGCTCTTTCTACGCAAAATGTACTAGAGCTCCTATGGTTTGTGTAAATCTCGCACTTCTATCCATACAAGTAGTGCCTCCAATCTTTAGGGTAAAACTATTGCCACGAGCCTAAGCTTATGGGCGGGGATATCGAATTTCATATTACCTTAATTGTCTTGACATGTACGCGATTACCTTACCGTGCTGCATAAGCACGCACCCTAAGCCCTTGTGCGAAGCGTCACTACACTTCACAAAATCTCCTTTTCCATCCGGCAATGCCAGCATAAGGGCCATCACCAACCTCTGCTTCAGTTCTTGAAAGCTGTTCTCGCATTTCTCTGTCCATTCGAACTTCTCAGTCTTACGAGTAAGCCGCGTTAAAGGGGCTACTATCTTTACATCTTGAACGAACCTCCGGTAGTGACCGGCCAATCCTACCTCTGGTAGTCGACCTAACCATGGTCATCAATTCCTCAGTGGTCCTTTATTCATTCTTGTCAGGATCCTCCACGGGATCCTCCTCAGCAACAATCCCTTCTAGGACAACATCCTCAACCGCTACACCCTTAATATCAACATCATCCGGTCCTGCATTAGGACACTCTATCGGATCCACAATCCGATCTCCAATTAGTAATAAAATATCATCGCACTGTTGCTCCTCAACCTCAGGGTTCGGAGTCCCGCTACCATATACGATAACGAACTACGCTCCTATTACGATATTTATAAGGGTTCCCATAAGGGTTTTAACTGTCAGTGCTACGTTAGGTAGCCCGACTATGAACTTGGCAAGAGTTCTTATTATCTTAGTTAACTTATTATCTTAACGTCCCATCATCTCTGAGGTTTATAACGCTTAGCTCTGATACCATTTCTGTAACACCCCCAGATCCGGGGTCGGGGATCCGGGTCGTCACGAGTCTTTCTTTCCACAATATCACTTCACTTAATTAATAATAATAACCTTATGCTGTGACCCCACACTAACACACACCACAACCCGTTATAGTCTCAGAGATGAAATTTAAATAAGTACAAGTCTTTGAATCCACAATTTAAAAGTTATTACAACCCAAAATGATTACTTGATAAATTTACAGTTAATTGCCATTATCTGCCACAAGTTATAATTATACATAATTGATTCTCAAAAGTAGATGGTCTGATCTACAATAGATCTACCTCTGCAGCTATAGCAGCTACAACATCAACGGGAAGACGCGGGACACTTCCCACGCGCTTGCGCTGGGTCTGCTGGAGTCTGGCCATCTTTCCTAACTGTTGTTGTGTGATGAAGAAATAAAGCAAGGGTGAGCAGCAAGCCCACCAAAATAATATGTATAATGATTTACAATATATGAGCCTACTCATAATACTCATGAAAGTCTTGGTCAAAAGAAATGAACCAAGTTGATAACTTAATGCGATGAAGTCGCAAAATATTCAGTATATATACATATATACTTTTCAAAATATTGGAAGTCCTCTTCCATGCATAATATACACAAGGTCCTAGTGTATAACTGTATAAAAAAAATATCGTTGCAAGGTGATCTCATATATCTAACCTTGTCTCAACGTTTTTCTGAAAATCTTTGTCATACATAAGACAATTATTAACTAGATATAAGTTTAAAAGATGAAGTTATAAGGTACTCCAATATACTTATATCTTTCCCAAATACTACTTGAACTACCACCGTTCAAGTTATAAATTAGCTTCAAAAGTTCATCACATAGATGAGACTATAAGACAAGATTTGAATAGATTAAATCTTTAAAATATTATCAAAATAAAATGAAGTTACGAGATACTTCATTTGATGTAAACATCATTTTGAAAACTTGACCCTGCCAACACTCAACAATCGCCCAACCGTAGCCTTTCTATCGAAGTGCTCTGGGTAGTGTTGCAGAAATTATCCAATTGGATGATGAACTCATTACGGGAGTTTGCCGCGCCAGGAAGACCACTTACGATGATCAGTCGTAGTAGTACAACCCCACCATTTTCTACATGTAGAGGAGAACCTGTCGGATTTACTTGTCAACCGAACACTGAACTCCTAAGGAATGGACCGCCTTAGCGGAACTTCCAGGCCATTTGGGCCAATATAATAAGGCTGGGCCGGCGCTACTCGGCCACTTACGCCACTCCTAGTTCAGATGAAATCCATGACTCTGAAACGTAAAGCTTGTCCCCACTTTCCCCAAGTAGAAACTTGTTGATACGGCTCCACCAAGAAGTCGTATCTATTTGGAAAGGAGAACTCACCGATATTTCCCAGGCGATGCCTGTTAATGGATTAACTTGTTCCAAGAATTTTACTTCCCGAATATTGGGTAAGTAATCAAAAACTCTTTTACCAAGACAGCAACCTTGTTGCGAATATAAAACACACCACCGAGCCGGATCCCCCAGGTTTTGAGCGAGTATTTAAATCCCCTTTTTAAAAGGAAGATCTTAAATATAAAAATAGTTTTGGGATCCGCTCTAACTTTTGAAAATCATTTTAAAGACTCGAAAACACTTTAAAGAGTGTTTGGAGTAAAACTGATTTAATGAAGTAAATCAGTCTCCAGAATATTTAGAAAATGTCTGAATATTATTATTTAAATAATATTCCCATAAAAGATAATCTTTATAAAATAATTGAAGTAGAAGTATTAAAACTTATACTTGAAATGAATAGCAAATAATCAAAGCTATACTTATACGAAAGTAATATCTTTATTTGAATAATCGAAAATAAGTTTGATTATTTACACCTTATTCTTTAATAAAATAAAGAATATATCTTAGCAAATAATCGGAGTCATAGATCCTCAAATGAATATTCAAAAATATTCAATAAATAATATAAACTGAGTCATAAGCCCTCGAATGAATATTATAAATAATATTCATTAAATAAAATAAAGGAGTCATACATCCTCAAATGAATATTCAAATAATATTCAATAAATAATGTAAAGGAGTCATACGCCTTCGAATAATATTCGAAATAATATTCAATAATAAAATAAAGTTAAAGTTATCGAATAAACCTTATTCGATTAATAGTTTTAAAAACTATATCCATATATATATATATAAATAATATATATATATATATATATATATATATACTCGGGAACATCGACTCCCGGTTTAGAAATATGTTCACCTTTTATCCCTTATACTAAGGGTATACGCAACTACTTGCTTATTTCTAGCATAGGTATTATGCAACTATAAGCATTGAAATCAACAGATAGATAACCAGATTACGAAACAGACATGCATATATACCATATTAGCATGCTCCAATATATCGCAAAATTTGCTAATAACAATCATGCAATATCACAAGATAATGCATATACATATATTTACATCACAACAACAGTATAACGGGTAGAAAACTTGCCTGAGCGACTGGGGGTTACGAATGGCTCGGGACGAGTCTGGTAACCTATAAGCAACAAGTAAGTTGGAATTAAACCAAAGTCACTTGTAAATCTATACTTTAACTAACTTAGACTCTAACGCTCGTTTTGCGCTCACTGATTCGCTTAAGTCACTCGGGTACCCTCGGCTCCACCATTTTTAATAATTTAACCCTTACGAGTTTTAAAGCGATTCCTTCGCGGGTGTCTTACCAACTGCCTAACACACTTACCATAAATGTTTCATACATTAATTAACCCTTTTTGGTCTTTAACCTATGTTTCAAAGTAAGGCGAGGGGAGATGTTTCGTTCGTGAAACGCCGTTACTTGAAACGGTCGTTTCTCCTAAACCGTGCATCGGAATCGAACGAACTACATATCAAAACGAAGCTCGTAACATGAGCTATCTAAACATGGCAGTGGTCATAATCTAGCAGGGGGTTCTCGGGTCATAATGCTATGCACAAAAACAGTCCAAAGAAAATCGGACGTTACGACGGCTATGTTTACGCGATTTCCCAATTTTAAACCATACAAAACCAACCACAAACCAACCTCAAATCCAACATACAACCAACATCCATCCTTATCACATCATAACAACCCCAACCAATTCAATTTAATCATTCATACTTATGCCTAAACTTAACTTTAATCATACTTAAGTTCCTTTAAATCAAAACCACAACAATTACCATTCCATTTCACTACCATTCCAAATCCCAAACTCTAAATCATAACAACAAACTACAATATCAACCCACTAATCAAAGTCATCCTATAATATATAGGAATCTAGGGTTAGGAGATGGTATACCTTCCTTGAAGTGGTGGGTGGAGCTAGGAAGCCTTAAGAAGCTTGGAGAAGTTTTAAGAAAGCTTGGATCTTCAAGAAAACAAGACAAACTTCAAGTTAAAAATCTTGAAAACACTATTCATTGTCTTCTTCATTGATTAAATGAAGAAGTTAGAGAAAGAATTAATGGCTTAAACTCATGATATAGCCATAACTAAGCATGAAGATGATTAGGGAATTTTCTTACCAATTTAGGAAGCTTTGATCTTTGATTTTGAAAAATCTATGCCTTGAAAATGCTAAAAAGCCGTGAGCAAGATGAACTCATGCCTTGGTTGTTTTGATTTTTTGATGGAAATGATTTTTACTTGGCTTGGTTGACTTGATTTGTATTTGATTTAGCAAATTACTACCTTGCCCTTGAATTTGTGTGGTTCTTATTCAACCACACCTCCTTCCTTCCCATGTCATGCTTACCTCATCCTCATGATGTCATCCTTCCTTCCTTGTCTTCTTTCTATTGGTTGGATGACATCATTCCCATTAATCCCTTTGATTAACTTCCTAATCGTTGCCTAATGACCGCTAATCTGTTATACGGTTCGCTTAACTTTCGCTTTCATTTATCGTTTGAAGGATCATACCCGGGATCTTATTACTTAGGTTCCCTTAACCTTTCTCAATACATTGTATTCCTTTTATGATCCTCTCTTATAATCCTTTAATTTAAATCCTTTTTATCCTGTTACCTTATACTCAATTCTCTCCGTATATTGTGGATTTCCGGGAAAAATCAAAGTGTTCGGAATTGGATTCTGACGATCTTTACATACACTTATATACCACATAGAGTACTAATAATATCCCATAAGATCAATAACAGAACCCCTACATAGCGTGACATGAAAAGTTTTCTCGTTCAGCAAAAACACTATTCATAAGGGTTTCAAAATTTCTCAAAAATTGGGGTTATTACAGTTTCATTACTGGCAATCTTGAGCTGATCTTCAATTCTGAAAAATCTTCTGACTCCTTTGTTGTCTCTGAACTCCATCAACCAATGAGGTGATTTGTGAATTGTAATTCCTCTTTCTTGAATGAGTAATGTTCTAGGCAAAGCATTGGGCTCCCTCCAAGTTTTCCTTATATTGGCAATCTTATTGAGAATCTCAGTCTTGGCAGTCCTGGTAAAGCCAGAATCCCTTTGTATGGCTGAGTAGACTCTAATCAAGGTAGAGTAGCCTTCATTCAGAATTCTGTAAAGAGGCCAGGTTCTTTCCCCATCTCCTTTGTATTTGAACACTAGTCTTTCTGGTAGATGTCTGTAGGCAGCTATTCCCCTTACTTTCTCCAGCTCATCCAGATAGAGTTCAATGTCTGAAAATTCTTTTATATCACAGATATGAACATAATCATCCTTAGAGGCTTGAGGCTTAGGCTTAGGCTTCTGTGTGAATTTGATTGAGGCTTTAGAGGGTATTGATTTGATTCTTCTTTTCTGCTTCTTTGATGGTGGAGAAGAGGTTAGGAAGGTGGGCAATTTGATGGTGTCCCAATCAATTGGTTCCTCCTTGGGAATGATTGTTTCACCATGAATGTTCATGAAGGGGTTAGGCACAATGGGTTCAGGAATAGAGGGTAGTGGTTTGGATATTGATTGGGTTTCTTCAGTCTCATCTACCATCTTTCTCTTTGCATTGACCTTCTTTCTGTTCCCTTTTTGCCATTCTTCTCTTCCCTTACTTCTTTCCTCCATATCAGTATCAACCATGTCCCCCATAGCTTCATCTTCACTTTTGTCTTCAATTTCTTTCTGTTCTTCAGCCTGACTTGACTTTAGCTGTTTTTCAAGCTTTGCTTGTGCTCTTTTGTCAGCCTTTAGCTGTTTGGCTTCTTCCTTCAACCTTCTGGTTTCTTCCCTCTTGGCTATTGAGAATTTGGGATGTCCTTGCATCACACATATGCTCTTTCCCTCTCTGAAGATAATAGCTATGTTCCTCCTTACAGCCACATCCATGGTCTCTTTGAGTTTTGAGATACTTCTACCCAAAAGCTTGTCCTCATCAGCGTTTGGAAGAGGAAAATCCACTTCTTTCAGAGGATTCTTTGTAGAGTCCTTATTGGATCTGTTGTTGGGCTTGAGAACCATAGGTTTCAGATCCTTGGAAGAAGTCTCTCCAACCTTATTCCTCCCTACTGGCTTGAGCTCCATAATAATTGATTCCACTTTTGTGCTATGCTTCACAGATTGTGATTGAGAAGTTGTAGAACCAAATATTTGTTGCATCTTTTCATCAATCTTCTTCCTTTGCTCTTTGACTTGCAATTCAGCTGCTGCTATTTGGATTAGATCAATTCCATCAAGCTTTCCTTTGATTTGAATAATTGGAGAAGTGGCGATGACAGGAACTAGCACTTGAGAAATTTGAACTGTTGTTGATGGCTCTCCTTCCCCTTCCCCTTTATTCTCCCCCTTTTTGTTATCATCAAGGGTAGGGGTCAAGCCTTGTGCTTTCCAGCTGCATGAGTAGATTTGTTTGAGTTTGTTGATTCTGAAGAATGGTGACCATAGAGTCTTCAATGATCTGAACTCTGGTTTCCAATCTGGCCAGTCTCTTGTCAGCATCAGATTCTTTCCTCAGTCTCCCCAACAAATCTTGCATAGTACCATAAGGTATGACTGAATCCAACTTCTCAGCATTGTAGGATTTTAGATCAGCAATATCCTGCTTGAGCTCATCCACACTTAGATTCTGTTTGAAGTGCTGCAACTGCAGGAGATGCAGAGATTCCAGATGAGCTTGAAGAATTGCCTTGGTACCAGCATCTGTAGTCTCCTGAAGGGCCTTCTGAATTGTCATGACTTGTCTAACCAAAGTGACACCAAACTCTCCTGGTTTTGATGCTTTTTCCCATGCCCATTCAGGAAGATCTGGAACAGAACTTGGGCCTGCTACTCCCCCTAAGTTCATGCTCTCATTCAACGAATTAGAGTCATCATCATTAGAATTTACTCCAAATTCTTCAGATGGCTCACCAGCTTGAGAAGGCAGCCTGTTAATAGCAGCTTTGTCTCTGAGAAGAGATTCTGAAGTGTGCACAATGTTTAAAGTCTGTTCTGCCCCCACATTGCCCTGAGCAGCCAATAATTGATAGGATGAAACATGATGAGTAAAAGTATCAGCATCCAAGGAAATGTTATCAATTACAGCTTTGTAATGTTGCTGAAATTGTCTTTCCTTTTCTGCATCATCCACTTTCATTGACTCACTAGCAATGGCTGGATCCACCCTTATAGCTTCTGTACCTGCCTTTCTCTCATTTTCTCTATGTTCTTGCATCAGGGGCTCCCCCTGGCTCACACACACCCTCACACCCTCACCCTCACCTTCTAAGGTGGCACTCCCCTCACTCACTTTTGCCATGCTGGAAGAAATAGCATGTATATGGTGACTCTCAACCTCTCCTTTTTCCTGGGAGCAACCCAGCCTCTCACTCAAAAGATCACTCCCTTCCCTCAAACCTAAAAGTGATTGTACAGTAGCCATGTCCTCTACAGTTGGAATTGTTTCTGTTATGTGTGTTGAGACCATCAACGGATAGGGAGTATCCGTTGAAGTGGAAACTGATGGTATCAACGGATAACTGCTGTTAAGCTTATCCGTTGAAGAACAACCACTTATCAATGGATGAGAGATATCCGTTGAAGAAGGAAAAGATGTAGATATAGAAAGTGACATAATTGTTGAATCTGTGTGAATTGATTTTAAGTGAGGTAACACAGATTCTTCAACTACATCTGAAAGAATTGGCTGATGATCCAACAAATCATCTAAAAGATGATGATCATCAGGTTTTGAGTGGGGCTCCTCCCTGAGTTTTAATGAGGGAGAATCAGGAATTGATGTGAATATCATATCCACATCCAGAGAGGGTGATGGAGAGTTTGATGATTGGTGTGTTTCTATTATGAGAGAATGGGGCTGTGACTCCACATTTGCTGGAATCACATCAAACTGATTTTGTGAAGGCACAGATACAGGTGGATGTATCTGTGCTGTGTGTGCCCTTTGTGTGGAAACTAAGGTCTTGACCTTCTTCTTCCTTGAAAAGGCTTTAATTGGTGAATGTGTGGCTTCAGTGTCCCTCCCTCTTTTGGTCTGTGTCCCTGGTTGGGGACTATTTTCAATAGTTGCACCCTTTTGGGAGGATGCAACTAGGGATGTGTTAGACTCCTTTTGAACCACCACAGTCTTTTGAGAGACTGTGACTTGGCTGGCTTGGGTACCACTCACCTCTCCCACCTTATCCTGGGGGGTTTCTTGATGTTCACCCCTCCCCTCACCACTCACACCCTGTTCACTCCCTTAAGAGTTTATGGTAGTTGTTACAACTGTTGTCTTTTGAGAAACAACAGAGGTAGTTTTCTTTGACTTGAGTTTTGAAACTTTAGTTTTGGTGGCTTTGGTAGGAACCTGTTTGGGCAAAGACACAGATCCCATTGCCACACTGGAAGACAAAGAAACAATGGGGTTGGAGATAGTAGGAGTTATAGAAGTGTTTACCTCACTTACCTGTGGTGCATTCATGATTGGCAAATATACCAATGGCACCTGGCTGTTGAGGTTCATTCTCAAAAGGTCTGCAAGGACCCTTTTCTCTTGTGCCCAGCATTTGAGTTTATTATTCTCATTTGATATGACCAATCCTTCAGCAACATGGTTAGCCAATAACATAAAGAATCTAGCATAGTAGATGTTATGTGGTCTATTAGCTTTGTTACCTAATCTGGAACCTAATTCTAGCATGACACATTTGCTAAAATTAAAGTATCTATCAGAAACTAGCATGTAGAGCATATTAACAAGAGATGAAGTTATGGCATCAAAATTGCTAATCTTCCCAGAGAAAACCTTGATAAAGGCATCTCCAAGAAAACTCCATTCTTTCCTAAGGCCTTTCCTTCTAATACTACCTAAACTAGCAGAATCAAAAGCATAGCCTATGGAATCTAACATAGCAGATACATCTTTATCAGTGTGTGGTGTCATGACATTATTCTCAGGTAACTTAAAGCAAGACTGTATATCATCACAGTTAATGCAATAATCCTTACCTTTGAGAGAGAAGGCAATAGTCATATCTGTGGAGTTGAACTATGCAGTTGTCCAAATCTCCTCAATCACCTCACAGTAGATGGTTGGGGCTTCCAGCATTGCATAGCTCAGTTTACAGTGTTTGATGAAGTCCATCATCTTGTGATAATCAGAATGGGCTTCATTCTTTTCAACCAAGGCTACGAAATTATTCTTTTCATAAACAAATCCTGTTTGAGACATAATTTTGATTACTGGTGCCATTGTTGTGAGTAGAGGTTGCAGAGAAAAACTTGAGAATTTTGGAAGAGAAGGAGAATGAAAATTGCAAGAAAGCGTAAAGTGAAAAATAAGAGTTCAATGGGCTTTTATACTTTCTTGAATTAAAACGTAAATAAAATGATACTTTTAAGTAAATTACAGCCGTTTAAGAATAAATAAAACTGTAGAAATTCTAAACTGCCTTTAAAACAAATACATACAACAGTGTATATCTGTATCAACGGTTAAGTAAAGAAATCAACGGCTGTGATTTACTGAAAGTAACTGATGTGACACTTCAACGGATAAGGTAAATAGTTATCCGTTGATGACCAACACTATTTTATCCGTTGAGGGATAAAATTACCAGAAATGTATTTGTCTTTCAACGGATAATGAACATCCGTTGATAGAACAATTTTGGCTTTCAACGGATAGGGAATATTCATTGATAGAATAGGTCTTTCTTGAAGCCAACTTTGTTCTTGCAGTAAATTCATTTCAGGCTTCAATGCAGATTATATAGAGGACATAAATTTATGAATAATTAAGCATACCTAGCTCACTTACTAATCTTGTGAATGTTGATTCATCAAGTGGCTTGGTAAATATGTCTGCAATCTGCTTTTCACTTGGAACAAAATGAAGTTCCACTGTACCTTTCATCACATGTTCCCTAATGAAGTGGTACTTGATATCAATGTGCTTGGTTCTTGAGTGCTGCACTGGATTTTCAGTAATGGCAATGGCACTTGTGTTGTCACAGGATATTGGAATTTTGTCAACAGTCAAACCATAGTTAAATAGTTGATTCCTCATCCATAGTATCTGTGCACAGCAACTACCAGCAGCAATGTACTCAGCTTCAGCTGTTGATGTAGAAACATAATTTTGCTTCTTGCTGAACCATGACACAAGCTTGTTCCCTAGAAATTGACAAGTGCCAGTTGTGCTTTTCCTGTCTATTTTACAACTTGCATAATCTGCATCTGAGTAGCCAATTAGATCAAAACCAGACTCTCTAGGGTACCAAATTCCTAGATTTGGAGTCCCTTTGAGATATCTGAAGATTCTTTTAATAGCCACTAAGTGAGATTCTTTAGGGTCAGCTTGAAATCTAGCACAAAGACATGTAGAAAACATTATGTCAGGTCTACTAGCAGTTAAATATAAAAGTGAGCCAACCATGCCTCTATAACTTAAAATATCCACAGACTTTTCAGCCTTGTTTAATTCAAGCTTGGTGGCAGTGGCCATGAGAGTTTTTGCAGATGAACAGTCCATTAAGTCAAACTTCTTTAAAAGATCATAAATATATTTAGTTTGACTAATGAAAATTCCATCACTAACTTGTTTAACTTGTAAACCAAGAAAATAAGTTAGCTCTCCCATCATGCTCATTTCATATTTACTTTGCATTAACTTAGCAAACTTTTTACAAAGCTTATCATCTGTAGATCCAAATATAATATCATCTACATAAATTTGAACAAGTATTTTAGAGCCATTAATATTTCTAAAGAAGAGAGTTTTGTCAACAGTACCTCTTGTGAAATGATTATCTAGAAGGAATTTTGACAAAGTCTCATACCAGGCTCTGGGTGCTTGCTTTAGTCCATAGAGTGCTTTCAACAGATAATACACATAGTCCGAAAAGTTTTGATCTTCAAATCCTGGAGGTTGGCTTACATAAACTTCCTCCTCCAATTCCCCATTTAGAAATGCACTCTTGACATCCATTTGATAGACTTTGAAATTGGCATGAGCTGCATAGGCTAGAAAAATTCTGATGGCCTCAAGTCTGGCAACTGGAGCAAATGTTTCATCAAAATCTATTCTTTCTTGTTGAGAATAGCCTTTAGCAACCAATCTGGCTTTATTCCTTATGACAATGCCATTTTCATCCATCTTGTTTCTGAATACCCATTTTGTGTCAATAGAACTCTTGTTCTTTGGCTTGGGTACCAGCTTCCATACTTTGTTCCTTTCAAACTGGTTTAGCTCCTCTTGCATTGCTAAAATCCAATCTGGATCCAATAGAGCTTCTTCCACTCTCTTAGGTTCCTCCTGTGATAGAAAGCTACTATACAGACATTCATCTTGAGTAGCCCTTCTAGTTTGCACTTTAGATGTAGCATCACAAATGATCAGTTCAAAAGGGTGATTCTTGGTCCATTTCCTTTGAGGTAGTAGATTAGCTCTAGATGAGGTTGCCTCAGTATTGTCATGATGTGAGATAGAATGTTGATTGGTTGAAACTCCCCCTGAGTTGCTGATCCTTTGAAAGGAATTGGGAGCTCTATCAACTGATGAAGTGAATTGATTATCCGTTGACAGACTGTGATCAACGGATGCTTCATTATGAACTTCAACGGATGATGCACTTTGTCTTTCAACGGATGCTGCATTGCTTCTTTTAACGGAAGCTGAATTATGACTTTCAACGGATGCAGCATTCTGTGCATTATCCAAAGGCAGATTCTGAATTCTTCTTGAGATGCCTTCTTCATCATTCTCATCTTCACTATCATCACAATATATCTCAATGTTTTCAAATTTGAGTCCTTCATGATGTCCCTCATCTGTTAGTCCATCAATCTTTTTATCATCAAACACAACATGCACAGATTCCATGACAATGTTGGTTCTTAGATTGTAGACCCTATAAGATTTTTCAGCAGAATAACCAACAAATATTCCTTCATCAGCCTTTGCATCAAACTTCCCTTTGTGATCAGATTGATTCCTTAAGATGTAACATTTGTAACCAAAGACATGCAAAAAGTTTAAAGTTGGTTTTCTTCTCTTGAATAATTGATAGGGAGTCATGCCTTTTGCCTGATTGATTAGAGAAATATTCTGAGTGTAACATGCACAGTTAACAGCCTCAGCCCAAAAGTAAGTTGGGAGTTTTGACTCTTCAAGCATTGTCCTTGCAGCCTCAATTAGTGATCTGTTCTTCCTTTCCACCACACCATTTTGTTGTGGAGTCCTTGGAGCTGAGAACTCATGCATGATCCCATTTTCTTCACAGAACAACTTCATGGTTGAATTCTTGAACTCGGTTCCATTGTCACTCCTAATATTCCTTACTTTGAAATCAGGATGATTGTTGACTTGCTTGATATGATTGATAATGATTTCACTAGCTTCATCCTTTAATCCAAGAAAATAGACCCATGAAAACTTAGAGAAATCATCAACAATCACTAGGCAATATATTTTCCTTGAAATTGACAATACATTGACTGGTCCAAAAAGATCCATGTGTAGCAGTTGCAATGGTTCATCAATTGCAGATTCAAGCTTCTTACTGAATGATACTTTCTTTTGCTTTCCTTTCTGAAAAGCATCACACAGTCCATCCCTTGTGAATTCCACTAGAGGCATTCCTCTAACCAAGTCCTTTTTGACTAGATCATTCATTGTCTTGAAATTCAAATGGGACAGCTTCTTGTGCCATAGCCAACTTTCAACTGCACTTGCTTTGCTGAAAAGATAAGTAATGGATTCTGCATCTGTAGAGTTGAAGTCAGCTAAGTACACATTCCCTTTTCTAACTCCGGTTAGAACCACTTTATTGTCCTTTTTACTTGTGACAATACAGGCTTCAGAATTGAAGGAAACAGTATTCCATCTGTCACATAGTTGACTGATGCTCAATAAGTTGTGTTTGAGACCATCAACCAATGCAACTTCATCAATGATGACATTTCCTTTTGAAATCAAGCCATATCCCATAGTGAATCCTTTGCTGTCATCTCCAAAGGTTATGCTAGGGCCAGCTCTCTCCTTAAACTCTGTGAGCAGGGTGAAATCTCCTGTCATGTGTCTTGAACAGCCACTGTCCAAGTACCATAGATTCCTTCTTTGTCCCTGCACACAACAAAATCAATCAAGTTGATTTTGGTACCCAAGTTTCCTTGGGTCCAGCCTTGTTAGCCTTTTTCCTAGACTTCATTCCTCCTGCATCTTTTGACTTAGGTAACTTTGGGTCAACCTTGATCTCAGATGTGGTTGGTTGAAGTGTAGGGTTAGTCACAGAATCATTTAGCACATTTGATTGATAAGGCATAGATTATGCAAACATGTTATTCCACATAGGTATATTGTATGGCATGTGAGGCATACTAAATGCAGTAAAATAAGGATTATTAATATATGGCATGTTTGCAAAATGTGCATGAGGATTCTGATGAGACATAACAGGCATAGCATGCAGAGGTGACATAGACATGTTAGGCATGGAGGGATTTGAAGGCATGGGAGCAATTTTAACAGATTTGCAATTATCAGATAGGTGATTAACACTTTTACAATGCACACAGCTTTTTCTAGGAGCATACCTATCAGGTGTGTAATTGTTATGTTTGTTAATCCCTACCTTCCCATTTCTTTTAGATTTTCTTTTAATTTCCTTCTTATCCTCAACCAACTTAAGCCTATTTTTTAGCTGATCCAAAATCATGTGTCCTATATTCACCTTACTGGCATCTTTGGTTGTGCTAGCTCCTTCTTTGACAAAGTTCTTGAGAGTAGAATCATTCTTCTTATTAAGGTTTTTATTTTTAAAATTACTTGCCTGTTTTAATTGATGAGCCTTCAACGGATGCTCCTTTTCTTCCTTCAACGGATAACTTTCATCATCCGTTGATTCCACATCCGTTGACAATCCATCAATTAATTCTAACTCCTTTTTGTTTTTCTTCCAGGCATCCTCACAGAATGATTCAATTCCCTGAACCTTGGCAATTTGAACACTAACATCCCTAGATGTTTTCCAGGCCTTGATTACCTCTTGCTCACTTTCTAACTGTTTGGAAAGAATTTCTACTTTCTTAACAGCTTCTTCTAGTTCACTCTCAACAGTCAAGCATTTAAGTTTAATCTTTTCAAGCTCAATTACCTGATTCTCTAACACAGCATTCCTATCACTTAAAAACACATTATTCTCTTTGATCCTAGTATTTTCTTTAGCTAGTGATTTAAGGGAAACCCGCAAATGATATAATTCATTGGACATATCATTTATGGCTTCATTGCATTCATGTTTAGTAAGCTGAGAGAGATCAGTAGTAATTACCTGGTTGCTTGATGAACTAGTTTCATTTTCATCAGAATTAGCCATCAGGGCTAGGTTGACATATTCCATATCATCATCTTCATTGACCCCATCTGCTGCCCAATCATCTTGAGTGAGAAAAGCTCTTTCCTTTTGTTTGAGCAAATCAAAATACTTCTTTTTGTAATCAACTTGCTCAAATTTATTTTTATCAGAAGTTGGCTTCCTACACTCACTTGCAAAGTGTCCACTAATGCCATATTTGTAACATTTGAACTTTGATTTATCCACCATGTTTTTGTTTGGCTTAGTGAATTTTGTATTTTTCCTGAACTTCATCTTTGCAAACCTCCTGGACAGAAAGGCTAGATGTTCATCAATATCATCTGATTCATCCTGACTGGAATTGTCTTCATCCTCAGCAACTTGCTCTTTACCCTTGCTTGATTCTGATTTGCTTGTGCCAATTTTGAGACTTGGCATTGTCTTTTCCTCATTCCTGGCTTCAACTTTTTCACTGTCAGCTACAAGTGCAACTGATCCTCCTTTTCTCTTTCCCTTTTCCAACAGCTCATCTTGCTCCATCTCAAGTTCATAAGTCTTCAAAATTCCATATAATCTTTCAAGTGTGAAGTCCTTATAATCTTGAGAATTTCTTAGAGAAACAGTCATAGGCTTCCATTCCTTTGGTAGAGACCTTAGAAATTTTAAATTGGAGTCCTTGACTTGGTACACTCTCCCATACAGCTTTAATCCATTCAATAGTTTCTGAAATCTGTTGAAGGTATCATTCAATGATTCTCCTTCTTCAAAGTGAAAATATTCATACTGTTGAATGAGAAGCTGCATTTTGTTTTCTCTAACTTGCTCAGTGCCTTCACAGATAAGCTGCACAGTATCCCAAATTTCCTTAGCAGTTTGGCTGTTGATGACATTGTCAAACATATCTTGATCCAGGCCATTAAACAGAATGTACATGGCTTTCTTGTCCTTGTGGACCTCTTCAATATCTTCAACAGTCCATTCTGCCTTTGGCTTGGGAATAGACTGTCCAACAGCAACTGTAGCAGTAGCAGCTGTGGCCACCTTGTGTGGGATGTGAGGACCATTTTCAATGCAGTTGATGTAGCTTTCATCTTGAGAGAGAAGATGTAAATGCATCTTCACTTTCCAGTGATGATAGTTATCTCTTTCCAGGATTGGAATCTTTACACCAATATCCTTCTTACTCATGATGTTAGCAGAATAGATCTTTAAACTCTTTGAATGTTAAGAGCTTGCTCTTATACCAATTGTTATTCCCAGTGGACTAACAATGATATTTACAGAAGGGGGGTTGAATGTAAATCTCAAAACTTTTTCAAGTTTTGAGCAGTTTCTAAGGCTAAGTGTTTTTGAGAACAAGTGTGTGAATTGCTTGAAGCTAATACAGACAGATATATATTCAAACACAAATGTAAAGAACACAAAGAACTTAAAAACTTTTCTGGTGGATTTGTTGTTCCACCAGAGATGTGTTATTTCAGAAAATCTGTGATTCAAACAATTAAATCACAGCTGCTTCCTAGTACAAACTAGATGATTTTCTCTCTGAATATTTCTAAACAGCTCAGGAAAATTCTTATCTAATTACTAGCTGCTACTTGGTTTATATATCACCAAGTTTACAAGTGAAGACAAAACTGTAAAATACAATTAAAAAGATTCTTCACATGTTTCTACTTCATTTCTCTATCCGATGCAATCTAGGATAATCTGTGAATCTTTGAATACTCCCTTGTTTGCATCAGAATGGAAATGCTGCATTTTCTTGATTCCTCCTAGAGGCTTCCACATTCCAGTTTGTCTCTGTCAACCCATGTGCCTCTGTCAGCTTGTGAATTGTCACTATCAACTGCTAATGAACTAAGCATCCGTTGAAGCTTTCATCCGTTGATGCCTTATCCGTTGAGGCTTTATCCGTTGAAGCTTTATCCGTTGATGCATTATCAGTTGAAGTCTTTATCCGTTGAAGCACTTATCCGTTGATGGATATTACCCGTTGAAGCATTAAAGACATCCGTTGAAGCTTTGTTTCTTATCTGTTGAAGGTCTTCAATATCCGTTGATACTTCTTCACTTATACAAAATTACAAGGCATGAAATATTTACAATTAGCCCTCCTATTTGCATATCCATTAGTAGTCAACATGACTGATAATTTCCTACAACATCTAAGAATTACAACTTGAATCCAGAGAATAAAATGTGCTACAATACTAAACTTATTGCTAAGTAAAGCTACTCCTTCAACGGATAGCCAAGATGGTCCTATCCGTTGAGGCTACAAACACTAGATTTCTACTTAAGTGTTTTGTTTAACTTATCATCAAACTAATACACATATTCCTAACAAGATCATTTATTCTAGCTTTTCTTATGTCATGATCTAGTCTGATCAAATATGCCTTGTCAGACTGAAGATTGAATTCCACAGCCTTATAACCCAGAAAGGTAGTTATAATCTTAACAAAGTTAGGCTTCATCTCGACAATATCACCCTTGTGATCTCTGTACTTGGGACAATATGTGCTGTCAGACTTTACAGAATAAAGCTTCTTCTGTCTCTGAATTTGAGTCTTTAAATAATTTGCAGTACTATCTGTTAATCTGTTCTTCACTTGAAGTAAGAATAGAACATGTTCTAGTTCCTCATAATACTTTAGTGATATAGCATTCTGCCTAATATGGTAAACCCTTCCATCTGTCATAAAATATAACAAGATGTGTTCTTTCAAGAAGGTATGGTAAACCATCTAAACAAATTCAAGCTGATTCAATCTTTCAGGAGTTGCTCCAACACCTGGTTCACTTAAAGAAGTTGGATCATTGGTTGTGTTCTTTCAGAAATAACTGTCTTGAAATTTCCTCATCAAGTTCCAGATGTTCATCAGAACTTATCCTTTTACCAGTATCAGAACTTATTCTTCTCCCAATATCAGAACTTGTTCTTTGACTTGTAGTTCCAGCTTTACTTGATGAAAATCCTTTACTTTGACCATGACCTCCACCCATTCCAGAGTTTCCCTGGTCATCTTTCCCATCATCCTTTCCCTTTAGTGTCTTAATAGGTTTGCATTTGGACTTAATTACTTTCTCCCCCTTTTTGGCATCAACAGGTAAAAGAAGAAAGACAAGCAATTCCACTGAGGATTGGATCTCATTGAGTTGAGATTGCTGAGAAGCTTGATTCTTAAGAATATCATCAATATGAGCCTGTTGCTTCTCTTGAGTTTTCTCAATGTACTCAATTCTGTCAAAGGTAGGTTTGAAAAACCTTTTCTTGTCCAGCTTGGCAACCATATCTTGTTGATTTAAGGATTCTTGAATCTTGTCTACCTTGGTCTGAGTTACAGATTGTTGACTTTGAAGGTGTCTTGTACTGAGTACAGTAACCCTGAGCTGTATCTTGAAATCATCATTGACTAGCATCTCATCAGCCTTTGCTAAGTGCTCAGCAAGTATGTTTGAAGTAGGAACGAAATCAACTTTGTTCCATTCCTTGGTCCACTCCCTTCCTCTAGGATTTTCACTCCAAGGTAATGGTGCATCTCCTCTAACAAACTTTTTAACAAGATCAGCTTTTGAAGGAGCTTGTGGAGGTGCATGCCCAGATGGACCAGCCGTATCAGCATCTACAGTGGCAGTAGCTTCACCAGTAACTTCATCATTAGCAACATCAGAACTTATAGAATCAGCATCATCAGCTTCTTATGATAAAAGAATAATATGAGTTGCTATGGAGGCTTCAACATCATCCTCTAAGTGCTGATCTCCAACTAAGTTCTGATCAACAGCCAAATCTTGATGCCCACCTAAAACCTGATTTTCATCATCCAGATTCAGAATAGGCGTAGTAGGAATATCTTCATTAAAATCAACATCCAGAATTGGGGTTGTTGGTGGAGTGATTTGAGCTGGTGGAGCTTCCAAGTACAGAACCTCAGGCATAATCAGGTTGTGAATATCAATCTCAGCACTTGTGCCTGGGTCTTTAGTATGTACTGGTTCATTTATAGGAGACACAGGAGGAGTAGGCAGTCTGTCTTGAGTAGTTTCTGGTTGTACTGAAGGAAGTAATTCAACAACAATTGATTCTGTTGGGATCAGAGATTCCTGACCCCCTTCCTTAGCTGCTTCTTCCAGAGTTTCTTCAGAATGTGATGATTCACTGACAGCCCTCCTGGCTCTTTGCTTTTTATGTCTCTTTGCAGAACTAGAGACTTTGGGATCTTCATCATCAGAGTTTAGCTTTCTAAGCCTTTTTAGGGGCCTAGAACTCCCAATTTCAACATTCTTCTGAGAAGAGACCTTCTCAGCTTCTACAACAACAGGTTCTGATATTGGAACCTGTTCCTCACTGTTTGACTCATCCCTCAGAACAATCCTCCTTCTCTTCTGTTGTATCTGAGGTAGAGTCTTTGTCCTCTTAGGTTTGGAAGATGAAGGCCTCACAGGATGTGCTGATGGTGAAGGTTGAGATGTATGTGATGGCTTAAAATATGTCCTGATGGAGGGTTGAGTAGGTTGAGGTTGGGAAGTTTGAGGTGTAGGTGTGGTATGTTCTGATGGTTGGTGTGGTGCCTGGGATGTGCTGGTGGGTTGAACATCAGGGTAAACAGATGTGTAGGTTTAAGGATCAGCATTTACAAGAATCTGTTTTAAAGACTGAGGTATCTGTAAGGGTCTAATCACTTTCTTCTTAATATCAGCATTTGACAAATCATTAAAAGCCCTTTTTGCAAGCTTAAAGGGTGGAATTAAATTAGTGGTAGGTTGGGGTTCATCAATACAACAAAAATTATATATAAGCTGACAGAATCTAGCAAAGTATACTACATTCCTATCCTCTGTCATCCTATGAATCCTAGCACATCACTTGAAAAATCAAAGTGTGTTTGATGAATAAGAACATACCCGATTTGCTGACTCATAATTGGAATGACATCAAAGTTAGAGCACTTATTGGCGAATGCCTTAGTGATACAATTGAAGAAAAAGCTCCATTCCTTCCTGATATTTGCCCTTTTCAACTGTCCAAGCTTGCCCAAACTTTTCTCATACCCAAACTGGCCATGAGCTGCTGTAGAACAGGGTCCTCCACTGTTGAAAAAGTACAGCCTTCTGGTAAGTGGAGAGCTTTACGAACTGCTCCAGGAGTAACCATATGCTCAACATCATTGACTTTAAATACGATGCTCGGAGTACCAGTAGCACCACCATCATAAAAAATCCCAGTCCGCCAAGACGTCAGAACTTGTTGGCTTGAAATAGTTTGAGGTTGGGTCAAAGCATACCCAATCTCACTATTTGCTAAAAAATCTTGCACAAAGTGCAAATCTGATGGAGCTTCAGCCTTGTTCAAGATTACAGCATAGTTGTTTTGTACAAACTTGGCTCCATCAATAATTAAATCCTTGGGTGCCATGAGAAATAAGTGAGAAATAAAATTGCCTGTAAGGTGTTTGATAAAATGTCTGTAAAGAAACCGTCAAAAAAATGAGAGAGAATAAGAAAAGAGAGAGTAGAATAAAACTGAAAATAAAAGATTTAAAAGTCTTTTATCTCTTTTACTTAGACACCCCACGTGACAGTAGTTAAAAAGTAGTGGAACAGACCTTTACACCCAAATTATGTTGACTGTTGATATCTCACCCAAACATATTCTGATTTTAAATATGACTATTTCAGATTGAACCACAAATAAGTCAAGTAAAGAATCAGGATTTAATATCAGAACTTAGACTTATATCAGAACTTAACAGTCATCAGAACATGTCTCCTTAACTCGAAAAGTGAATGCTTATTTCTGTAATTCTTCACACAAATACTGATTTCATTTCTTTAGAACTAAATCATCAGAATTTCCATCATAACTTGTCCTCAGAATTTATGCAACTGACACTTAACCTGTTCATCTAAAATAACATTTATCACCACAGTAATTTTCATTATTCATATGGAGTGTATGTGTGTATAGTAAGCTTAATATCAGATAAAGATTAAAGTCTGATTCACTTCAGTACATCTTAGAAATAAGGCATAACTAAGAACTTTGCTCAAAATCTGTCATTATTCTGAAGTCTACTATAGAATGAGTTCATGTATGAGTCCACCTCAACTGTTTTGTGCTCATTTTATGCATCTTTTGAAATTCCATATTACAGTGGCTTCTCAGTGTAAGTGAGTCACGACTGCTTATCAGAATTTATGCTATTATTAGAGTATTTCTCCAGTAATCATAGAATATGAAAAGTCACCAAGAAAATATTTATTTTGCTTTTCTAATGCATATAACTTAATACCAGCAATGCACTTGGGTCTTCCCTTCCACATTTTTACTCTAGATCTCAAAGGAGTATCTAATTTTTATTCCTTTTCTTTTCTTTTTCTTTTGATAAGGCTTATCAGCACTTAGTACATCCACCAGATTTACTAACATCAGAACTTAACAGATAAGAAGCACTATTCTAGTTTTTGACTTAGTAACAAGATACACAAAGTAAACTTTAACTAAGCTCAGTATCAGAATTTGTTTGTGTTAAAAGATTTCCACATAAACAATTACTTCATACATGGGATCTTTAGTATATTAAAGATTACTAGGTCAGCATCTAACACAGTTATCCTCATTGGATTGAATAGTCACAGAAACATTCATATCACTATCAGAGTTTAGAAATTCACATCAGACAACAATCGACACTTTAGCAATTTTTAATTTAAGCACAGAATATACAAAGATAGTAATATCTGTAAATATTTATCATAAAGTCTGATGTATTAGAATATAAACTAAGCAGATTTAGAGAAAGAACCTGAAACCATCCCAAGTTCATTTACCAGTCTTGTAAAAGTAGCTTCACACAGTGGTTTTGTGAAGATATCTGCTAGTTGTTGATCTGTTGGAACAAAATGCAATTCCACTGTACCTTCATCCACATGTTCCCTTATGAAGTGGTACCTAATGCTGATGTGCTTTGTCATTGAGTGTTTAACTGGATTACCTGTCATAGCAATAGCACTTTGATTATCACACTAAATAGGAATTTTAGAAAATTTTAACCCATAATCCAGTAACTGATTCTTCATCCAAAGAATCTGTGCACAACAGCTTCCTGCAGCAATGTACTCTGCTTCTGCAGTTGATGTGGAAATTGACTTTTGTTTCTTGCTAAACCAAGAAACTAATCTGCCTCCAAGAAATTGGCAGCTTCCATTTGTGCTTTTCCTGTCAATTTTGCATCCTGCAAAATCTGGATCTGAGTAACCTATTAGCTTAAAGTCTGATTCTCTAGGATACCACAATCCCAGATTAGCTGTACCCTTAAGGTACTTGAAAATTCTTTTCACAACTGTTAAGTGAGGTTCTCTTGGATCTGCTTGAAATCTTGCACAAAGACAGGTAGCATACATGATATCAGGTCTACTTGCAGTTAGATAGAGTAATGAGCCAATCATACCTCTGCAATCAGTAATATCTACTGATGTACCGGTATCCTTATCCAATTTTGTTTCAGTGGCCATGAGAGTGGATGCACTTGAACAATCTTGCATACCAAATTTCTTCAGCAAATTTCTGGTGTACTTGGATTGACAAATAAAAATGCCTTCTTCATTCTGCTTGACTTGAAGGCCCAGAAAATAGCTAAGTTCCCCCACCATACTCATTTGATATCTTGACTGCATCAGTTTGGCAAACTTCTTGTAAAGTCTGTCATTTATAGAACCAAAAATGATATCATCAACATATATTTGCACCAAAAGTAAGTCCTTTCCATGGTTGAGGTAGAACAGTGTTTTGTCAATAGTTCCTCTGTTAAATCCACTTTCCATAAGAAACTGAGCTAAAGTCTCATACCATGCTCTTGGAGCTTGCTTAAGGCCATAAAGTGCTTTATCAAGCCTGTAGACATGATTTGGAAGTTTGGAATCTACAAAGCCTGGAGGTTGTTCAACATATACTTCCTCTTCCAATTCTCCATTGAGAAAAGCACTTTTCACATCCATTTGAAAGACTGTAAACTTTTTGTGAGCAGCATGAGCCAAAAATATCCTTATGGCTTCCAATCTAGCAACTAGTGCAAATGTTTCATCATAATCAATTCCCTCCTGTTGAGAATATCCTTTTGCAACCAGGCTTGCTTTATTCCTTGTAATTATGCCATCACTATCAGTTTTATTTCTGAACACCCTCTTTGTACCAACAACAGATCTGTTCTTTGGTCTTGGCACTAGGGTCCAGACTTTGTTTCTTTCAATTCATTTAACTCTTCCTGCATTGCTTGCACCCAATCAGCATCTTGAAGAGCTTCTTCCACTTTCTTTGGTTCAGTCTGAGAAAGAAAAGAATTATAGAGACATTCACTTGAAGTAGCTATTCTAGTTCTGACACTTACATCAGGATTTCCAATAATTAAGTCAGGTGTATGTGCTTTAGTCCACTTCCTTGCAGATGGAAGATTTTCTCTAGAACTGGATGTTCCCCCATGATCCATGCTGTCTTCATCAATATTTTATGATGCTCCCCCTGAAATTATGCTCTCTGAGTTGGATCCTTCAGAATTTGAGTTTCCAGAAATATCAGTACTTGAATTTCCAGAATTATCAGAACTTGGCCCATCAGAACTTGATGAATCAGAACTTGAAGAGCCTGTTGTAGGTTCTGATGCTTCTTTAAATGTGGTTGTATCTTTAGTATGCTCCCCCTGTACAGGTGCATCTCCCTTTGACGTAGTCACCACAGTTTCAATAACATCAGAGTTTAATCCATCAGAGTTTGCAGTATCAGGATTTAGACTGTCAGGATTTACAGTATCAGAATTTAAAACTTCATTCTCAAATCTCAGCTGATCATGATCATTAAAATCTACAAGTCCTGTAATCTTCTTATCATCAAAAGAGACATTGATAGATTCCATGACAACCCTTGTTCTTAAATTGTAGACTCTGCAGGATTTTATGGAAAGTGGATATCCAACAAAAAATCCTTCATCAGTTTTTAGATCAAATTTGGATAGTTGTTCAGGATGAGTCTTAAGAATAAAACATTTGCATCCAAATACATGAAAATACTTCAGATTTGGCTTCTTTTTCTTCACCATCTCATATGGTGTTTTTCCATGCTTGTTAATGAGTGTTGCATTCTGAGTAAAACAAGCAGTCTGCACAGCTTCAGCCCAAAAGTAGGTTGGCAACTTTGCTTCATCAAGCATAGTTCGTGCAACTTTAATAAGAGTTCTATTCTTTCTTTCAACAACTCTATTTTGTTGTGGAGTTCCAGGAGTAGAAAATTCCTACTTTATTCCATGGTTTGTGCAGAACTCTTCCATGATCAAATTCTTGAACTCAGTGCCATTATCACTTCTTATGATCTTCACAGAATCTTTGACCAATTTATCCAGTTGCTTAACATGATCAATCAAAATAGATGAAGTTTCACTTTTTGTGTGCAAGAAATACACCCATGTATATCTGGTGAACTCATCCACTATGACCATAGCATATTTCTTCTTTGCAATAGACATGACATTCACTGGACCAAATAGATCAACATGTAGTAGGTGATAAGGCTTAAGAATTGATGATTCAGTCTTGCTCTTGAAAGAAGATTTTCTTTGTTTTGCCTTCTGACATGAATCACAAAGGCCATCAGGAGCAAATACTGATTTTGGCAGTCCTCTCACAAGATCTTTCTTGACTAGTTCATTTATATTGTTGAAATTTAAATGAGAGAATTTCTTGTGCTAATTCCAGCTTTCTTCAATTGATGCTCTACTTAACAGACAGATTGCAAAACCATCAGTACTTGTTGAAAGCTTGGCTTCATAAATGTTACCATGTCTGTATCCTTTCAAAATAACTTTGTCTGTAGATTTACTTACAACTTCACAGTGTTCTTCAAAGAAATCCACATGATAACCTCTGTCACAGATTTGACTAACACTCAGCAGATTGTGTTTAAGTCCTCAGACCAGAGCTACTTTTTTACGGATGACATTCCCCAGATTGATATTGCCATATCCCAAAATTTTTCCCATGTTTCCATCTCCATAAGAAACACTTGGGCCAGCTTTCTTCACAAAGTCTGATAGCAGGGCTTTATTTCCAGTCATATATCGTGAACATCCACTGTCCAGAACTAAGATATTTTTCCTGTTGCCCTGCAATCACAAAGACCACTAGTGATTAGTTTTAAGGACCCAGACTTGCTTGGATCCTTTGGCCTTATTAAGTTTGTTAACATTTGCAGCGGATTTAGCATCAGAGTTTATGTTAACATTTTTCTTATCAGCATTCACACTATCAGACTTTGTATCAGAACTTACACTAGAAGGAACAATGCTAACTTTCTTTAAAGAAGGTTTTATTTGATAATAATCATAGTACAAACTATGATATTCCTTACAAGTATAAATGGAATGCCATAAACTACTACAATGAAAATAAGGATTGTGGCTTATTTCTAACAGACTGACTCTTAACTCCTGACTTTGAAGGTAAGGAGTTTATGTTCTTATTTTTCCTGTAAAAAGAAGCCAGATGGTTAGAAATTCCACAGTTATAACATTTTTTTCTAGGAGCATTAGGAACAGGCTTATAATCATTACTTTTATTCACACCTTCCTTTCTATTCTTATTTTTCCTAGGTGGCTTTACCTTGTTTACATTTTTAACATCTTTCAGCTTATGCTTAAGCTGCTTCTTTGTCATTAAACCTATGTTTACTTCAGTTGGCTTACCCTGTTTTGGTTTGTCAGAAGTTAATTTCTCTTTAACTCCTGATTTTTCATTATCAGACTTTACAACTACAAACTTAACAGGATTTACCTTTGGCTTTTGTTTAACAACTATAGACTCAATCTCTACAGTTCCCTTATCATTCTTATCATCTCCATAACCTAAGCCTTCTTTCCAGTTTCCACTACTTAACAAATTCTGAGTTATTCTGCCAGAATTAGTCCAAGTCCTGATAATCTCTTTTTCCTTTTCTAACTCAGTTTTTACAGATTCATTTATTTTAAGAATTTCATCCCTAACATAAAAGGCATCATCTCTATCTTTCTGAGTTTGATGGAACATGACTAACTCTTTTTCTAAATAATCATTCCTCTTCTTATAAGCAAGATTTTCAGAAGTTAATCTTTCACATGTTAAAGTTTGATCTCTATAACTAATGAACATGGTTTTAAGATATCTTCTCAACTCATTAATATCATCAGTATGAATGGCATAAGTAGTTTGAGGTACCTTTAACTAAGCAACATCAGAACTGCTATCAGCATTTTCCATCAAGGCATAGTTCACCTCACTTTCAGAATCTGAAGTGTCTGTCCAGCTTTTCTTCTTTGTGACAAGAGCCTTGCCTTTGTCACTCTTTACTTTCTTGCAATCAGGAGATATGTGGCCTTTCTCACCACAGTTGTAGCATTTGACATTTGTGTAATCTCCTCTATCAGACTTTCCTCCTTTGCCTTCAGATTTTCTGAAACTCTTCTTATCAGAACTTGCACCTTTTCTGGAAAACTTTTTTCCATTTCTGAATTTCCTGTATGCAATCCTTGTGATTCTTTTCACCATAAGAGCACATAGCTTCATCATCTCTTTATCAGGATCCATCTCAGGTAAACTATCATTTTCAGAGTCATCATCAGTATCAGAACTTGATGATTCAGTATTAGACTTTGTGATGAGAGCTTTTCCCTTGCCTTTCCTTGAGGCAGCTGCTTTGGGGGATTCCTCCTCAGCCTTAAGAGCAACTGTCCTTGACTTTCTTCCTTTTCTCTTGTTTCTTTGTTCCATCTCAAGTTCATGAGTCTTGAGCATCCCATAAATTTCATCAAGAGTTATTTCTTCAATATTATAGTTGTCTCTTATAGTGGTGGCCTTTAAATCCCAACTTTCAGGAAGTGCTAACAGGAATTTAAGATTTGAATCCTCAAGATCATATTCCTTGTCAACTAGTGACAAATCATTCAAGAGTTTGACAAATCTGTCATATAAACCAGTTAATGACTCATCAGGCTTTGAGTCAAAGTGTTCATACTCTTGAGTGAGTATAGTCTTCCTGTTCTTCTTAATTGATTCGGTTCCCTGGCATCTTGTCTCCAAAGCATCCCATATCTACTTTGTAGTCTTGCAGTTGATTACCCTGTTTGACATTACATTATCAATAGCACTATGCAGCAAGCGTCGTACCTTAGCATCCTTAGCAATTGATGAGATATCTTCAGCAGTATAATCACTCTTCTCCTTTGGTACAGACTTTGCTTGTTCACCTGCAACTACAACAGAGAGTTTGGTTGGCTTGTGTGGTCCTTCATTGATTCTGTCAAGGTATTCTGGATCAGTAGCTTCTAGAAACATAGACATCCTCACCTTCCATATGGAATATTCAGATGGTTTCAGTAAGAGAACTCTAATAGTCTCATATCGACTATGGATTTGAGTCTTTGGAGGTTCTTCAGTTTTGGTGGGCTTAGTTGGAGTTTGTTCTTCTTCAGACATGATTGTTTTCGGATCTTAAACTATTTGTGTGTTAACAGAATGTTTATGGGTTCACATTCTGGGTTGTATCATATTGGTTATTATTGTTGTTGGTGTCTTCATTCTGGGTGTTGGTGCGGGTATTTCTTTTAGAAGGCATTTTCTGTAAAGAATCAATCAATTTATTTAGCTTTTGAATCAAATATTTGCATAAAAGAAAAGTTTTGTAAAACATGAATATCTCTTTTTGAAAACAGTTGTAACTAAGTATATTGCATGCTTCTTTACAGAATATAAACAGTTATGGAAAACATGGTACATGGTATCACAGGGTATAACTGGTGCAATAAAATAAATGACAGTGCTGGGAAGGAAAAAGGTACTGATATATATAGATCAAAAGTTTTAGGGTAGTACAAGCGTAAAGACGCTTCAAAAGTAAAAGCAAAAAGGGTACAACAACCTACTCACTAATCAACATCGCTAGTCTATAAATACAACTCAAAAGTCTACTGATACACACTACACACTACTGTACATACTATATAACCCTACAACACTGCTTAGCATCTTCATCTCAAAATCTCTAACTCAACTCAAAGGAAACTCTGGTCCTGCCAGCCTCTCAAAGTCCTCCATCACCTCAGTAGCCCAGCCCATTAGTGCATCAGAGCCTCTACCAGGTAGTGTAGCTCCATGTAACCTAGCCTCAAGAACCCTCCGTGTCACATGAATCTCCTCTCGAAGCTCCCTCACACCACGATTAACATCTGTAGTCCTGATGATATGCTGCAACTCTCTAATCTGAGCCAACAAGGAATCACGCTCCAATAGAAGAGCCTCATACCGGTAATAAGGAACTGGGGGCAATGTAGACTGGAATGGGGCACTCGCTACTGAATGCCCAGTGGAATCTGAATCAGCTGGTGGGGGTCCTCTGACAGGTGGCCTCATGCCTGGAGGTGGAATAGCCTGCAGAGGTACGGGCTGCAACACCGGTGGAGGTAGAATAGCCAATGCTGGTGGAATCACAGGACGTGGATCTGAAAACGGCACTCCAACTGAAGGCTCTGAGTGATCAGCTGATACGAGAATAAAATAGTAGGCCATCTCTGCTATCTGAAATCATATCATAATATAAGAATCTCTAACCATGACGCAAACTATACTAATACCGGTTATACCATAACACTCAACCTCTCGACGTTCTATCATCCTATACCTTACTTCTAATCCTATCCCTCTACCCATTCCCGTCAACCTAGGCTTGTGTCAGTGACTTATAACCTGTAGCTCTGATACCAAACCTGTGACGCCCTCCAAACCCGGGTCAGAAGTTTGGGGTCCACACACACACCTTAATTATAACCTGCTTATAACAATAATAAAAATAATAATAATATATGCAGTGACCCTACTTACCAACCACCACGGACCGCAACAGGTTAAAGTATGCACACAAGCCACACACATACTAATATATTACAAACCGTTCGAATCCCAACTATTTCAAACTCAAACTGAGTATTAGACATTATTACAAACTTTTACAAACTTAAATTATTCCAAAAGAAGCCTACTAGCTCAGTTTCCTCAACCTGAACCCCTAGCTCTCGTGCTGGACTGGGGATCCTCTTTACCAACTGGTTCCTTTTTAACTGGAAAGAATATAAACAACATTGCACAAATGAGCTACTAGCTCAGCAAGTCACAATGACAAAACTGAGAATAATGATCATCAGATGAATATGGTTATGATAACAAGTGAATAATGGATTATGATTTAGAATTGGATATTATACTTTTAATTTAAAAACCAAGGTTAGGCTGCTGATCAGTCACGCACTAACCCCGAGCAAGGCACACAACATTGCTCTAACTACTGGATCCAAGGCATACACTGGCCTAACTTGACCATTATATGGTCTGACCACGAATCTGGTCCACAATTTTATAAAAACAATCCAATTCTAACATAATAACAGAATATGCAATAATAAACAATAACCGAAATCATTAACAACAATAAATGTTTAACAATGAAAGTGTTTAAATCCTTGTAAGGATCAACAAGGTAATTTCAAAGCTTGAATGCTGGGTATTGAAAGAATTGGATAACAAAGGAAACAATGTTTCATGGTTTTAAGGATTTAGTCTTTCAAAGCATAAGATATCATGGATTGAGTATATAATAATTCAGTTCAGTGTCTGGTATTTAGTTTGTATGTATTTGTGGAGTAGTATCGTAGATTTGTGGTTCTTGTTTGGGTATACAATAATCAATGGATTAGAAAGAATATGGTTCATAGCTCAAGAACAATAACTGAAATCAGGATTTAGGTTTCCGTGCTTCAAAGCACTTGCAATGTCAACAAGACTATCAAGAATTACAATATCTCGAGAAAGTTCAGAACACTTGCCTGATATTAGCTTACTATCCTGCACTTGCTTTCAATCACAATCGTCTTACTCCACAACTACCTGTTTCCCTTTCCTATGCCTTGCCTCTTCTTCTCACATATCATAAGCATCTATCAATCATCAACTCATAGGATTCTATTCAACACATACTTCTATCTACCCTTCGTTTTACCCAAATCCGATTAACGGATTGAAATCTATGCAATAACCAAGTAAACACCGAATATATAGACCGATAGTTAAACAACAGGTCACGTATAACACATAATACATCACGTAATCAATGACATATCATTTATAAAGAAGTCTCGGGTCATAAATATGCTTTCGGGTATTTAAAATGATTTTTAAAACATTTTTCGGAATTAAAACGGTTCGTTGGATCAATTTCGGGTTAATAAACAGGGTTCGGTTGGCCAATTCTGGTTCCGAAACAATTTTAGAATAATCATCGAGCCTTGGAAATAATTTAGAATAATATTTTAAAGCTCGAAACTATTTTTCGGAATTTTTAAATCATTTTTAAATAATTAAATCTAATTAAATAATTAATTAAAAATCAATTAATAATTAATTAAATCAATTAATCAATTAATTTTCGAATTAATTGACCAATTAATCAATTAGAAATTAACTGAAATTAATTAACTAATTAATTCAGATTTATTTGTGAATTAAAAATAATTTTCGGAATTAAAATAATAATTTTTAGAATTTTCAGAAATTAAAAACGAATTTTTATAATAAAAATAAATAGGAAATATGATTTTTAAATATTTTATAAACAGGAATCCTAAATTTGCAAAGTCTGGAAACTACAGGGACCAAACTGCATCGTTTTCAAAACTGCAGGGACCAAACTGCAATTTTGCAGTCCAGTCGCCGGAAAAAGTCGGGGGTGGCTGGAGAAGACGATCCCGACGTCCTCATCCCACCAACACCTCCAGATCAACACTACACAATACCAGGAACTTGTTCATGCATTCAAAACATTCTAATCATCCCTGTTCTGGCCCGAAATTGGCCAAGAACATCGCCGGTTTCCGGCGAACATCGCAAATCTTTAAAACACAACTCCCTTCGATTCAAGCATCCTCTGTTAACGAGCTATATATCAATCGATTGCAAATTTTATAAGGAACACAACCCACTATAAATCAACAGCTAATAACCCCTGAATCAAAAACCCCCAAATTTCAATTGAAAACATTCATACGGGTTATAAACCCTAATTTTGAAAATCGAAAATTAAACTCAAATTTGAACATGTTATTGAACTCCAAATCAGATGTATGACATATGAAAATCATCAGGAAAACAAGCTCTACAACATGCAATCATCAAATCATACAAACAATCATCCGAACAAAAATTCATATTTTTAATAAAATAAATTCAAAAATAAATAAATTTTTAGAAAAATAACCTTGATTTCTGCAGTGAAACCAAGCTCAGAATCTGATAGAACACCTCAAATCCTTCATTTTGGTTACTCAAGCTTTAAAAACAGAGATCGGTAACGCCTTCGTTTTGCTGTTTGATTCTTAGAACAGTTTATGTAATTAGGGTTTTTCTCTGAAAATTATATAATTAACTATCTGCAAATGATTTTGATATGAAATAAAATACGGTAAAAGGCTATTTATAATTATGGAAAATTAGTATCCCGTTGGATCATTCCGGATATAAAACGGTACGTTTATTTTTAAAAACTGATCCAAACGGTATCAGTTTTCGGGATAATTATCCAAATCAGTACAATTTGTACTGCGGTCTTGGTCTCAGCGCCTGGTTACACGTATTACGAAGTGATAATTGGGATAGTTTAATAAAAAGCTCCCGTTTATCGAGAATACGGGTTTTATTGATTTACCGAAACGAATATTGTATCGAAAATGTTGCACCGGGACCCGCGTAGGACAAACCGTAAGCCGGATCGAAAAAGTTGAAACATGGAAAATGCTCGGAATATTATAATTAGGTTAGGAAGGAGTTCTCGAAAGAGTTTCGGGTTCCAAAAATGTAACAACGGTTGACGTCGGTTGGTTCCCGTTTTTATAAAATAGATTTTAATTACCCGGAAAAAGATTTTAGAAATTTCATATGATTCTTAAAAATCCATAAACCCACATAAAAATAATTAGGAAGATGTGACAATTATCTATATTTTATTTTGGACATATAAAAATTAAAATACTCAATTAATATTATTTTTGGAATATTCAAGTAGAGATAACACTTAACAATTAACTCACAGAATAGATACTGGGCACACATATTAATATCAAAAATAATTACACGATATATCCCGGATATTACATCCTTCCCCCCTTAAAAGGATTCTGTCCTCAAAATCTCCTAAGAAAACAAATGAGGGTACTCTTCTCTCATATCACTTTCTAACTCCCAGGTTGACTCTTCAACCTTTGGGTTTCTCCACAATACTCTTACTAACTTTACCACTTTATTTCTCAATACTTTCTCTCTTTCTTCTAGAATCTCTATCGGACTCTTTACATATGATAAATCTGCCTGAAGCTCTATTGGCTCATATTCTATTACATGCCTGGAGTCTGGATTATATTTCTTAAGCATCAATACATGAAAAACATTGTGAATGTGCTCCATGTGTGGAGGTAACGCCAATTCGTAAGCTACTTTGCCAACGTGCTTTAGGAGCTCAAAAGATCCGACATATCTTGGGCTTAGCTTCCCTTTCTTTCCAAACCTCGTTAGTCCTTTCCATGGTGATACTTTCAGTAATACCAAGCTTCCTTCTTCAAATTCCATGTCTTTCCTTGATTGGTCTGCATATTTCCTCTGACGATTTTGAGCGGCTATTAATCTTTTCTGGATAAGTTCAACAACTTCCTTTGTCTGCTGTACCAGTTCAGGTCCAAGTATCTTGCGTTCTCCTACTTCATCCCAATATATTGGAGATCTACATTTGCGTCCATAAAGGGCTTCATAGGGTGGCATTCCAATGCTGGCATGATAACTGTTGTTGTAAGCAAACTCTACCAGGGGTAAATGTTCGTCCCAACTTCCTTTGAAATCAATAGCACAAACACGTAACATATCCTCGATTGTCTGGATCGTTCTTTCACTTTGGCCATCCGTTTGGGGGTGATAAGCTGTACTCATATTCAGTCTTGTTCCCAAACATTCTTGAAAACTCTTCCAGAATCTTGAATTAAACCTTGGATCTCGATCAGATACGATAGACACTGGAACTCCATGACGAACTACAATTTCTTTTAGGTACATATGGACCAACTTGTCGAGCGAAACTCTTTCATTTATAGGCAGAAAATGAGCTGACTTGGTAAGTCTATCCACTATAACCCAAATGGCATCATGATTAGCCCTTGTCCTTGGTAATCCAACTATGAAATCCATGGTAATATGTTCCCACTTCCACGCTGGAATTTCCAATGGTTGTAGCAATCCGCTTGGTCTCTGATGCTCTGCTTTAACTCTCTGACAGGTATAGCATTTGCTAATCCATTCCGCAATTTCCCTCTTCATATCTGGCCACTAATAATTCTTCTTTAAATCTCTGTACATTTTGGTACTCCCTGGATGGATGGAATATCTTGAACTATGTGCTTCTTGTAAAATTTCATCTTTAACTCCGTCACTGGTGGAATCCAGATTCTAGATGAAAATCTCAAAATGCCTTGATCATCCTTCTGCGTGCATAATTCTTCACCTACCAAACGATTTATATCTTGATCCATTACATCTTTCTGACATTTCTTTATTTTCTCCAACAACTCCGGCTGGAAAGTCATACTATACACTTTTGCTTTCTCAGGTTTGCAAACTCTAATTTCCAATTCTAATTTCTAAAATTCCTTATATATATCTTCAGGTACTGATAACTCATTTAACTTTTCCTTCCGACTTAATGCGTCTGCCACCATGTTCGCCTTACCGGGATGATAATTAATCGAGCAATCATAATCCTTGATCAATTCTAACCATCTCCTTTGCCTCATATTAAGTTCCTTTTGGGTAAATATATATTTCAAACTTTTGTGATCGTGAAAATCTCACACTTTTCTCCATACAAATAATGTCTCCAAATCTTCAAAGCAAAAACTATAGCTGCTAGCTCCAAGTCATGAGTAGGATACTTTTGTTCGTGTGGTTTCAATTGCCTTGACGCATACACAATCACCTTGTCGTGCTGCATAAGAACACATCCTAATCCTTTGTAGGAAGCATCGCTATAAATTACGAAATTCCCTTGATCGTCTGGAAGTGACAAAACAGGTGTCGTGATTAATCTCCGCTTCAACTCCTGGAAACTTTCTTCGCACTTGTCGTTCCATATAAACTTTTCATTCTTTCGTGTAAGCTTTGTTAATGGTGTTGCAATTCTTGAGAAATTCTGAACGAATCGTCGATAATATCCTGCCAATCCCAAGAAACTTCTTACCTCAGTGGGTGTTCTCGGTCTTTCCCAATTCGTAATTGCCTCGATCTTTGTCGGGTCCACTTTGATCCCTTCGTTACTGACTATGTGTCCTAAGAACTGAACTTCTTGTAGCCAAAACTCACACTTTGACAATTTAGCATATAACTTCTTTTTCCTTAAAATTTCCAAAGCTGTCTTTACATGTTCCGCATGATCCTCCTCCGTCTTTGAATAGATCAAAATATCATCTATAAATACTATAACGAACTTGTCCAAATATTCCTTGAAAATTCTGTTCATCAAGTCCATAAACGCTGCTGGGGCGTTGGTCAATCCAAAAGATATCACTAAAAACTCGTAATGCCCATACCTTGTTCTGAAAGTTGTCTTTGGTATATCTTCTGGTTTAATCTTTAGTTGATGATATCCCGATCTTAAATCAATTTTGGAGAAATACTTGGCTCCCTTCAATTGATCAAACAAATCATCAATTCTGGGTAACGGATACTTATTCTTAATCGTCAATTTGTTGAGCTCCCTATAGTCGATGCACAGTCTCATGCTTCCATCTTTCTTCTTGACAAATAATACCGGTACACCCCACGGGGATACGCTGGGTCTAATTACTCCTTTCTCTAACAGCTCTTGCAATTGCTTTGCTAATTCTTTCATCTCAACGGGCGCCATTCTATACGGGGCCCTGGATACTGGTTCTGTTCCAGGTGCTAAATCGATTGCAAATTCAATTTTTCTATCTGGAGGAAGTCCTGGCAATTCGTCGGGAAATATGTCTGGAAATTCATTCACTACTGGGATATCTTCAAGTTTTACTGGCTCCTGACTTCTATCAATCACATATGCTACGAAATGCTCGCATCCTTGCCGTAGTAACTTCTTGGCTTGAATCATCGTTAAGAACTTCTTTACCTGCTTCTGTCCCTTGAACATTACTATTCTTTCGTCTTGCATTTTCACCATTACTTTCTTATTTTGACAATCTATCTGAGCATCATGCTTAGATAACCAATCCATTCCTAATATAACGTCAAATTCTCCTAACTTAAACGGTATCAAATCTACACAAAACTTACTACCAGAAATCTCAATCTCACAATTCCCACAAACTTGGTTAACAGTTACACGTTCTCGATTTGCTAATTCCACAGTCATTATTTCATTTAAATACCCAACTGGACAATTTAACTTACTAACAAAATCTTGTGAAACAAACGATCGGGTTACTCCCGAATCTATTAACACTTTGGCACATAAAGAATTCACATTAAGCGTACCTGCCACGACATCCGTATCCTGGATCGCATCCTTCACCGACATGTCAAAAACTCTAGCCCTTGGAGTCTCATTCACTGTTGGGGTAGATCCCATAATCCTTAATGCATTACTGACTGGGGCTGGTGTCTTGCAATCCCTGGCCATATGTCCTGGCTTCCCACATTTAAAGCATGTAAATCCAATGACTGGAACTTTCACTGCTGGATTCCGGATAGGTTGATCCTTATTTGCTGGCTCTCTTGCTGGCTGATTTCGGCACTCCCTCGAGTAGTGCCCTTTTCTGGTTGCATTTAAAACATACCACGTTCAACTTGTTACAAACTCCTCCATGCTTCTTTCCACAAACTTGACAATCTGGAAAAGTTAATCTCAACTGATTTGGCTGATTCACATTAGCTGGACGGTTGCCCTGGCCTCCGTCTCCTGCATTTTGTCTTCTGAAATTAAAATTTCTCCCTGGCTGAAACTTGCCCTTCTTAAAGTTTGAAAACTTCCCTGTTTGTGACTGACCCTCACTTCCCTCAACTTTCCTTTTCTTGCTTTCCTTATCTTTCTGGAACATCTCACTCAATGTCTCTGCGATCATAGCCTTCTGTACAACTCCTGCATAGGTATCCAATTCAAAAATGGCTACCTTCCCTCTGATCCATGGTTTCAAACCTTGCTGGAATCTTTTAGCTTTCTTCCTATCAGTATCAACATACGACGGCACATACCTTGACAATTCCTCAAATTTACCCTCATAATCTGTTACCGACATATTCCCTTGCTTTAACTCTAAAAACTTCAGCTCCATTTGATCCTGAACAAACTGAGGAAAATACTTTTCTAAAAACAATTCCTTGAACCTTTCCCAACTAATAACATCTGTGCCTTCCAATGTCTTCACCATTTCCCACCAATAGGTGGCCTCATTCTTCAGATAGTAACTTGCAAACTCAACCTTCTGTTCTTCCTTTACTTTCACTAAGGCAAAAACCTTCTCTATTTCCTTTAACCACACATTTGCTTCAATTGGCTCTAAGGAACCCTTGAATTCTGGTGGGTTTACTGCCTGAAAAGTTTTGAAAGTTACCTGGGGATTAGTCTGTCTCTGCTGTTGTTGTGCCAGGTGAACTGTTTGTTTGGCCAAGATTTGAAGAATCTGGGCTATTGCTGGGTCCATGGGTCCTGGGTTCACATTCTGGGTTGTATCATTTTGGTTATTATTGTTGTTGGTGTCTTCATTCTGGGTGTTGGTGCGGGTATTTCTTTTAGGAGGCATTTTCTGTAAAGAATCAATCAATTTATTTAGCTTTTGAATCAAATATTTGCATAAAAGAAAAGTTTTGTAAAACAGGAATATCTCTTTTTGAAAACAGTTGTAACTAAGTAAATTGCATGCTTCTTTACAGAATATAAACAGTTATGGAAAACAGGGTACATGGTATCACAGGGTATAACTGGTGCAATAAAATAAATGACAGTGCTGGGAAGGAAAAAGGTACTGATATATATAGATCAAAAGTTTTAGGGTAGTACAAGCGTAAAGACGCTTCGAAAGTAAAAGCAAAAAGGGTACAACAACCTACTCACTAATCAGCATCGCTAGTCTATAAATACAACTCAAAAGTCTACTGATATACACTACACACTACTGTACATACTATATAACCCTACAACACTGCTCAGCATCTTCATCTCAAAATCTCTAACTCAACTCCAAGGAAACTCTGGTCCTGCCAGCCTCTCAAAGTCCTCCATCACCTCAGTAGCCCAGCCCATCAGTGCATCAGGGCCTCTATCAGGTAGTGTAGCTCCATGTAACCTAGCCTCAAGAACCCTCCGTGTCACATGAATCTCCTCTCGAAGCTCCCTCACACCACGATTAACATCTGTAGTCCTGATGATATGCTGTAACTCTCTAATCTGAGCCAACAAGGAATCACGCTCCAATAGAAGAGCCTCATACCGGTAATAAGGAACTGGGGGGCAATGTAGACTGGAATGGGGCACTCACTACTGAATGCCCAGTGGAATATGAATCAGCTGGTGGGGGTCCTCTGACAGGTGGCCTCATGCCTGGAGGTGGAATAGCCTGCAGTGGTACGGGCTGCAACACCGGTGGAGGTAGAATAGACAATGCTGGTGGAATCACAGGACGTGGATCCGAAAACGGCACTCCAACTGAAGGCTCTGAGTGATCAGCTGATACGGGAATAAAAGAGTCGGCCATCTCTGCTATCTGAAATCATATCGTAATATAAGAATCTCGTACCACGACGTAAACTATACTAATACCGGTTATACCATAACACTCAACCTCTCGACGTTCTATGATCCTATACCTTACTTCTAATCCTATCCCTCTACCCATTCCCGTCAACCTAGGCTTGTGTCAGTGACTTATAACCTGTAGCTCTGATACCAAACCTGTGACGCCCTCCAAACCCGGGTCAGAAGTTTGGGGTCCACACACACACCTTAATTATAACCTGCTTATAACAATAATAAAGATAATAATAATATATGCAGTGACCCTACTTACCAACCACCACGGACCGCAACCGGTTAAAGTATGCACACAAGCCACACACACACTAATATATTACAAACCGTTCGAATCCCAACTATTTCAAACTCAAACTGAGTATTAAACATTATTACAAACTTTTACAAACTTAAATTATTCCAAAAGAAGCCTACTAGCTCAGTTTCCTCAACCTGAACCCCTAGCTCTCGCGCTGGACTGGGGATCCTCTTTACCAACTGGTTCCTTTTTAACTGGAAAGAATATAAACAATATGGCACAAATGAGCTACTAGCTCAGCAAGTCACAATGACAAAACTGAGAATAATGATCATCAGATGAATATGGTTATGATATCAAGTGAATAATGGATTATGATTTAGAATTGGATATTATATGTAATAACCCCAATTTTTGAGAAATTTTGAAACCCTTATGAATAGTGTTTTTGCTGAACGAGAAAACTTTTCAGACCACACTATATAGGAGTACTTTTATGGAAATTCTAAGATCGTATTAGTATTCCATACAGTAAATGAGTGTATGTAAAGGTCGTTAAAATTCGAATCCGGACACTTTGATTTTTCCCGAAAATCCACCAGATACCGAAAGAAATGAGTATAAGGTAACATGATTAAAAGGATTTAAATTCAAGGATTATAAGAGAGGATCATAAAAGGAATATAAAATATTGAGAAAGCTTTAGGGGAACCCAAGTAATAAGATCCCAGATATGATCCCTCAAACGACGAACGAGAACGAAAGTTAAGCGAACCGTAAAACAAATAAGCGACCAAGAGACAAGCTTGTACAAGAAGCCAAGGATTATGACATCATCAAACCACAAGGAAAGGACATGTGTTAAAAAGGTGACACAAGCATGGTGACATAAGCATGACAAAAAGAAGTGTGTTGTTGGTTGATTCTTGGCCATGCAAAAGTTACCATGGTAAAAGATCAAAATTGCCAAGCCAAAAAGGAAATCAACCAAGCAAAATATCATAACACAAAAATTAAAAATTTGACTTTGCTCCCATGAAGAGAAGCTCTCGGCCAAAACAAACCCAGCAACTTGAAATTGTCATATCTCCTTCAATACTCACTCAAATGATGTGTTCTATAGCTCTTTGGAAAGGTATTGAGATGGCCTACAACTCTTGTTCACAAGTCTCTTCCAAATAAGCATGGTAAGACCCTCATTTTTACAGTTCTTTAAATCGGACTTTTAGAAACTTCAAAGCCTAACTTTGCATTCTTGATTTCTTTGGAAAGATCAAGCTTGTAGGAGGCTCCATAAGGCTTCCTAGTAACTTTCCACCCTCCAAGAAAGGTATAAATCTTCACACCCTTTAGTAATAAGTTTTAATGTTGAAGTTTGGTGATGGTTTGGATGGATGAGTAGTTATTCGAACGATAAGCATGATTCGAGCTTAATTGTTAAGTAGTTTAGTTGAATTTGGAGATGTTATAATATATGATTGGATTGAGATCCTTGAGCTTATTATGACTGAAATCAGTATCATTGATATGTATCTTGAGTTTTTGTTGATTGGTAGTTGGATTGATATGATTTGGAATGGTAAAAAAATTGGGAAATCGCGTAAACATAGCCGTCGTAATGTCCGATTTTCTTTGGACTGTTTTTGTGCATAACATTAGGACCCGAGAACCCCTGCTAGATTATGAACACTGCCATGTTTAGATAGCTCATGTTACGAGCTTCGTTTTGATATGTAGTTCGTTCGATTCCGATGTACGGTTTAGGAGAAACGACCGTTTTAAGTAACGGCGTTTCGCGACCGAACCATTACCCCTCGCCTTATTTTGAAACCTTGGTTAAGGCCCTTAAATGACTAATTGGAGTATGAAACAATTATGTTAAGTGTGTTAGGCAGTTGGTAAGACACTCGCGAAAGAATCGCCTTAAAACCCTTAATGGTTAATTTATTAAAAATGGTGGAGCCGAGAGTACTCGAGCGACTTAAGTGAATCGTTAAGCGCGAAAGCGGACGTTAGGACTCTAAATGGTTAAAGTCTAGTTTCTTAAGCGACCGGGGTTTAATTCCGACTTATATTGTTGTTCATAGGTTATCGGACCCACTCTAAGCTTAAGTCTATCCGGGAGCACTCAGGCAAGTTTTCTACCCGTTATACTGTTGTTGTGATGTAAATATATGTATATGCATTATCTTGTGATATTGCATGATTGTTATTAGCAAATTTTGCGATATATTGTAGCATGTGATATGGTATATATGCATGCCTGTTTCATATTCTTGAAATAAATATATGTTGGTTCATTTGATAATACCTATGCTAGAGGATAGCGGTAACTTGCATATACCCTTAGTATAGGGACCCAAAGGTGAAAATATTTTCTAAAACCGGGAGTCGAGGATCCCGAGTAGATTTTATATGGATATGGATATATATATATATATATATATATATATATATATATTTATATATATATATATGGTAATAGTTTTCCAAACTATTAATCGAATAAGGTTTATTCGATAACTTTAAACTTTATTTTATTATTGAATATTATTTCGAATATTATTCGAGGACTTATGACTCCTTTTATATTATTTATTGAATATTATTTGAATATTCATTCGAGGGCTTATGACTCTTTTATATTATTTATTGAATATTATTTGAATATTCATTTGAGGATGTATGACTCCTTTATTTTATTTAATGAATATTATTTATAATATTCATTCGAGGTATTATGACTCAGCTTATATTATTTATTGAATATTATTTGAATATTCATTTGAGGATGTATGACTCCTTTATTTTATTTAATGAATATTATTTATAATATTCATTCGAGGTATTATGACTCAGCTTATTTTATTTATTGAATATTATTTGAATATTCATTTGAGGATCTATGACTCCGATTATGTGCTGTAATATATTCTTTATTTTATTAAAGAATAAGGTGTAAATAATCAAACTTATTTTTGATTATTCAAATAAAGATAATACTTTCATATAAGTATATCTTGGGTTATTTAATACTCGTTTCAAGTATAAATTTAATACTTCTACTTCAATTATTTTTATAAAGATTATTCTTTATGGGAATATTATTTAATTAATAATATTCAGATACTTTCTAATATTCTGGGGACTGATTTACTTCATTAAATCAGTCTTACTCCAAACACTCTTTAAAGTGTTTTCGAGTCTTCAAAATGATTTTTAAAAGTCAGAGCGGATCCCAAAACTCATTTTTATATTTAAGATCTTCATTTTTAAAGGGGATTTAAATACTCGCTCAAAAACCTGGGGAGTCCGGCTCTGTGGTGTATTTTATATTCGCAACAAGGTTGCAGATTTGGTAAATGAATTGATTACTTGCCCAACGTTCGGGAAGTAAGCCCCTCTCATTGAGTCGGCATAAGCGACATGCCGAGGTACGGTCTATTATTGTGTAAGTGGCTCAGTGGGAGTCCATCAAATGCATAGGTGGCTGAGTGGCAGTCCAGCATAGGTCTTAATTATGACCAGGGTGATGACCAGTGGGGAATTCGTCCATCTACTAGTAGAAAAGGTTACTTATTGGTATCTTTGCCTGATCAGCAAGATATCGGGTTTATGCCAAAATTCTTTTCCTTTCCAAAATTCATTGGATGTTTTAAACTCTGTTCATACTTTACATAACAGAGGTTCCAGGAAATGTTTAAGAGATATATATATGTGGATATATATATATCGGGACTAAATAAAGTATCTCGTAACTTTATTTCATTCAATAATATTTCAAAGATTGAATCTATTCAAGTCTTATCTTGTGGTCTCATCAGTGGGATGAACTTTTGAAACTGATTATAACTTGAATGGTGGTAGTTCAAGTAGTATTGGGAAAGATATAAGTATATTGGGGTATTTGGTAACCTCATCTTTTAAACTTATATCTAATTAATAATTGTCTTATGAATGACAAAGATTTTCAGAAAAACGTTGAGACAAGGTTAGATATATGAGATCACCTTGCAACGATATTTTTATACAGTTATACACTGGGATTTTGTGTATATTATGCATGGAAGAAGACTTCCAATATTTTGAAAAGTATATATGTATATATACTGAATATTTTGCGACTTCATCGCATTAAAATATCAAACTTGGTTCATTTCTTTTGACCAAGACTTTCATGAGTATTATGAGTAGGCTCATATATTGTAAATCATTATACATATTATTTTGGTGGGCTTGCTGCTCACCCTTGCTTTATTTCTTCATCACACAACAACAGTTAGGAAAGATGGCCAGACTCCAGCAGACCCAGCGTAAGCGCGTGGGAAGCATCCCGCGTCTTCCCGTTGATGTTGTAGCTGCTATAGCTGCAGAGGTAGATCTATTGTAGATCAGACCATCTACTTTTGAGAATCAATTATGTATAATTATAACTTGTGGCAGATAATGGCAATTAACTGTAAATTTATCAAGTAATCATTTTGGGTTGTAATAACTTTTAAATTGTGGATTCAAAGACTTGTACTTATTTGAATTTCATCTCTGAGACTATAACGGGTTGTGGTGTATATTAGTGTGGGGTCACAGCATAAGGTTGGTTATTATTAATTAAGTGAAGTGATATTGTGGAAAGAAAGACCGTGACGACCCGGATCCCCGACCCCGGATCTGGGGGTGTTACAGAAATGGTATCAGAGCCAAGCGTTATAAACCTCAGAGATGATGGGACGTTAAGATAAGAAGTTCACGTTGAACATGACCAATATCTTCCAGAACATCCATGTTATCATTACCAAATCAGGAAAGAAAAGCGGATGACCATTGTTATCTTTTGGAGGCCATATGGATTGACCTCAATATTGAATAAGGATGCTATTGTGAAATTCGGTATAGACTATCGAGGTGGGAATGATTGAATAAGATACCCTTATCAGGGATATATGACTTTATTTATCCATGGAAGGATGCTTGTACTTTTTTTAAAGGTGGAATTAAGGATAGAGCATCGGTAACTTAAAATGAATCCTAGGGGAATGCATAAAGGTTGGCATTTCACCCTTAATAGGGACAGTATGAGTTTTGACAGTATGATTTGGAAAGGATTAAGGTAACAACAACCTTTAAGTATCAGTGGAGAAAATTTTTCAGAAACATATAGATAATGGTTCTAGTATTAGTAAAGGGTATGTTGATATGCCCTGTATCTAGGGAATACAGGAGGAACGAATCAAGGATAACCTTAGAGGTTTTACAAGGAGAAAGGTAATATTCAAAATTCTCAAGAATAGAAATGTTGATAAAGAAAAATGACGTAATTATAATGATGCCAAATGGGGCACGTGTTAAACCACGAGAAAGTATGGATCGAACCAGTAATGGTCGAAATTGTTCAGGGCAATTAGGACTTAAGATAAAAGATGTTCTAATTATGATTGAGAGTCAGTCATGACAGTGATTAACCTCTAAAGACTGAGGGGATAACTTATGGAAAAATGGAAATTTTTTTTTAACTCATCAGATTTTAAGGAAAACATCTTCACATAAGCTGTGATTGAAATGAGGTAGAAAATTTAGTTGAAGGTGGTTAAAAGACATTGATTATAAGGAACTATTACTATCAGGAAAGGCCAAAGAGGTGGCCGACACTTTAACGGTAAAAGGATAATTATAGGCGCTTGTGCCAAAGGAATACAGTGATGATGGTTAAAGCTATGAAGGTTGTATTATGGTTTGGAAGATTGACATTCCTTCTGATGACTGTGCAATACCCAACCGTAATAGTAGTTGGTAAAGGTTTAAATTGTGTAATCGCCATGAACGGGCTATCTATCTTAGAAGGTCCTATCTTGAGATAAGCCAGGACCATGTTTCAAAAAGGACCAAACAAACCTTTGAGTTAAGTCTTCTATTGAAGGCATATGATTAAGAATGGTATTAACCTGCTATCGGTGCTTTGATTGAAACTCTTCTGAAATTTTATATGCTTCATGTCATGTATGTATGTCAGGATCAGGAGTGTTCTTCATGAATCAGGAATGGTGATTATGTTACCTCCTTAGAAGGATTTGTTACGACATGGATAGACTCCGTATGGTTAGCTATTAAGACTTCATGGAAAATGAATGACTACAGTGGGTCAGTGGTGGACCATAGTAAGGCAGCAATGATTCTGCGAGTAATGAGCTGATTACAACCGTGAGAGTTGTATTGGAATGGGTGTTGAGATTGAGTACCACTAATCGGGTCGTGGTAGTGTATAAGTTATCATTGATAGACTAATTAAGTAGAGTATCTACCTAGTGAATAATTATTCTTTCTTATCAATAGAGAGTCGTATTATTATACGAGGAAGGTTGCGGTGCAAGCATAGAATTCAAGTAACGATGATGTCTAGAATGAGATCCCAGATTCGATTTTCGATGTCGAGGGAGTTTCAAAGGTAATTGTGTATAAGCTCGAGGAAAAGTGTGGGTCCATAGAATGATGGACGGGATAGCGAAAATATTTAGGCATGGGAAATACGATGCTATAATACTTGATGTTGATATAAATACATATATGTTTTGTTCTCCTATGACAAACCTCTATAGTTCAGAGGTAGGTTCCAAGCCAGATTTTTTGTGGCAGTATATTTTTCATATATATAATTCTCTTCAATTCGTTCTTTTCTCTTCTTTTCATTTCATGTAAGCTGAGAAGAACAACCCTTCCAGAAAGGGGAGGTATTGCCGAATGACTATCTATCTGTGTGATAGAAGCCTAGTAGGATACCATCTATTGTTTAAATTGCTTGTCAAGTACTAAAGGCTGGCCACCTTCTGTACTAACTAAGCGATATAACAAGTGTTCATGATCATAGTGATCTCTCAACAAATTCATTTACTTCTATATGATTGATCAAACTTTGGGAAATAGAAACATCTGAAAAAGGAGTAATAAAGTTGTGGTAGTATTCGGAATGGAAATACATTCGTGATACTAAGGTTGACGTGGTTATTAAAAGGTTATAGAATGCTAACGAGCAAAAGTATAACCCGTATAATATTAGGAACGGAAGGTAGTAGCGATTACGAACTGGAAAAGAATGGGTATTGAGAAGCAGAAGCTCTAATGATAAAAGCTATAATGAGAGTCTGTGCAATAGACTTGAAAGAATTTGGAATGATCACTTAATTCGGATTGAGTTATCTTACGATAATAGATCATATGTCATTATCGAGATGTCGCCTTATGAGATTCTTGAGGGAAGATAATGTCGATCTCCCTTATGTTAGGATGAAGTTGTAGAGCGTAAGATGCTCGGACCCGCAGTAGTCCAAAGGACCAGGGATATAATAGATCTAATCAGAGGACGACTGGTAGTAGCCAGGAAGGACATAAGAAGTATGTCGATTTGACACGAAAGGACAAAGAGTATGAAATAGGGGACCTAGTAATGTTATAGGTATCCCTTGGAAAGGATTGATGAGGTTCGGAAAGAAAGGAAAGCTAATTCTACAATTTGTTGGACCCTTGGATATATTAAGACGTTTGGGAAGTTAGCATATGAGCTAGCCCTAACCCTGAACATGTAGCAAGTTCATAACGTGTTCCACGTATCAATGATAAGGAAGTGTAATTCGGATGCCAGTCAAATAGAGGCATATGAGCGCATAGATATGCAACCCGACGTAACCTATATGGAGCAACCAGGAAGGGTTATAGAATGAAAAGAAACAAGTGCTTAGGAGAAGGATTATCAAACTAGGCAGAGTTTGGTGGTAGAACCACAATGTGGAAAATTGACTCGAGAGTTAGAAAGTGTAATGCTAAGAAAGTATCCCCATTTATTTTCTATCTGATTCCGGGACGGAATCCTTTTAAGGAGGGGAGACTGTAATAACCCCAATTTTTGAGAAATTTTGAAACCCTTATGAATAGTGTTTTTGCTGAACGAGAAAACTTTTCAGACCACACTATATAGGAGTACTTTTATGGAAATTCTAAGATCGTATTAGTATTCCATACAGTAAATGAGTGTATGTAAAGGTCGTTAAAATTCGAATCCGGACACTTTGATTTTTCCCGAAAATCCACCAGATACCGAAAGAAATGAGTATAAGGTAACATGATTAAAAGGATTTAAATTCAAGGATTATAAGAGAGGATCATAAAAGGAATATAAAATATTGAGAAAGCTTTAGGGGAACCCAAGTAATAAGATCCCAGATATGATCCCTCAAACGACGAACGAGAACGAAAGTTAAGCGAACCGTAAAACAAATAAGCGACCAAGAGACAAGCTTGTACAAGAAGCCAAGGATTATGACATCATCAAACCACAAGGAAAGGACATGTGTTAAAAAGGTGACACAAGCATGGTGACATAAGCATGACAAAAAGAAGTGTGTTGTTGGTTGATTCTTGGCCATGCAAAAGTTACCATGGTAAAAGATCAAAATTGCCAAGCCAAAAAGGAAATCAACCAAGCAAAATATCATAACACAAAAATTAAAAATTTGACTTTGCTCCCATGAAGAGAAGCTCTCGGCCAAAACAAACCCAGCAACTTGAAATTGTCATATCTCCTTCAATACTCACTCAAATGATGTGTTCTATAGCTCTTTGGAAAGGTATTGAGATGGCCTACAACTCTTGTTCACAAGTCTCTTCCAAATAAGCATGGTAAGACCCTCATTTTTACAGTTCTTTAAATCGGACTTTTAGAAACTTCAAAGCCTAACTTTGCATTCTTGATTTCTTTGGAAAGATCAAGCTTGTAGGAGGCTCCATAAGGCTTCCTAGTAACTTTCCACCCTCCAAGAAAGGTATAAATCTTCACACCCTTTAGTAATAAGTTTTAATGTTGAAGTTTGGTGATGGTTTGGATGGATGAGTAGTTATTCGAACGATAAGCATGATTCGAGCTTAATTGTTAAGTAGTTTAGTTGAATTTGGAGATGTTATAATATATGATTGGATTGAGATCCTTGAGCTTATTATGACTGAAATCAGTATCATTGATATGTATCTTGAGTTTTTGTTGATTGGTAGTTGGATTGATATGATTTGGAATGGTAAAAAAATTGGGAAATCGCGTAAACATAGCCGTCGTAATGTCCGATTTTCTTTGGACTGTTTTTGTGCATAACATTAGGACCCGAGAACCCCTGCTAGATTATGAACACTGCCATGTTTAGATAGCTCATGTTACGAGCTTCGTTTTGATATGTAGTTCGTTCGATTCTGATGTACGGTTTAGGAGAAACGACCGTTTTAAGTAACGGCGTTTCGCGACCGAACCATTACCCCTCGCCTTATTTTGAAACCTTGGTTAAGGCCCTTAAATGACTAATTGGAGTATGAAACAATTATGTTAAGTGTGTTAGGCAGTTGGTAAGACACTCGCGAAAGAATCGCCTTAAAACCCTTAATGGTTAATTTATTAAAAATGGTGGAGCCGAGAGTACTCGAGCGACTTAAGTGAATCGTTAAGCGCGAAAGCGGACGTTAGGACTCTAAATGGTTAAAGTCTAGTTTCTTAAGCGACCGGGGTTTAATTCCGACTTATATTGTTGTTCATAGGTTATCGGACCCACTCTAAGCTTAAGTCTATCCGGGAGCACTCAGGCAAGTTTTCTACCCGTTATACTGTTGTTGTGATGTAAATATATGTATATGCATTATCTTGTGATATTGCATGATTGTTATTAGCAAATTTTGCGATATATTGTAGCATGTGATATGGTATATATGCATGCCTGTTTCATATTCTTGAAATAAATATATGTTGGTTCATTTGATAATACCTATGCTAGAGGATAGCGGTAACTTGCATATACCCTTAGTATAGGGACCCAAAGGTGAAAATATTTTCTAAAACCGGGAGTCGAGGATCCCGAGTAGATTTTATATGGATATGGATATATATATATATATATATATTTATATATATATATATATGGTAATAGTTTTCCAAACTATTAATCGAATAAGGTTTATTCGATAACTTTAAACTTTATTTTATTATTGAATATTATTTCGAATATTATTCGAGGACTTATGACTCCTTTTATATTATTTATTGAATATTATTTGAATATTCATTCGAGGGCTTATGACTCTTTTATATTATTTATTGAATATTATTTGAATATTCATTTGAGGATGTATGACTCCTTTATTTTATTTAATGAATATTATTTATAATATTCATTCGAGGTATTATGACTCAGCTTATATTATTTATTGAATATTATTTGAATATTCATTTGAGGATGTATGACTCCTTTATTTTATTTAATGAATATTATTTATAATATTCATTCGAGGTATTATGACTCAGCTTATTTTATTTATTGAATATTATTTGAATATTCATTTGAGGATCTATGACTCCGATTATGTGCTGTAATATATTCTTTATTTTATTAAAGAATAAGGTGTAAATAATCAAACTTATTTTTGATTATTCAAATAAAGATAATACTTTCATATAAGTATATCTTGGGTTATTTAATACTCGTTTCAAGTATAAATTTAATACTTCTACTTCAATTATTTTTATAAAGATTATTCTTTATGGGAATATTATTTAATTAATAATATTCAGATACTTTCTAATATTCTGGGGACTGATTTACTTCATTAAATCAGTCTTACTCCAAACACTCTTTAAAGTGTTTTCGAGTCTTCAAAATGATTTTTAAAAGTCAGAGCGGATCCCAAAACTCATTTTTATATTTAAGATCTTCATTTTTAAAGGGGATTTAAATACTCGCTCAAAAACCTGGGGAGTCCGGCTCTGTGGTGTATTTTATATTCGCAACAAGGTTGCAGATTTGGTAAATGAATTGATTACTTGCCCAACGTTCGGGAAGTAAGCCCCTCTCATTGAGTCGGCATAAGCGACATGCCGAGGTACGGTCTATTATTGTGTAAGTGGCTCAGTGGGAGTCCATCAAATGCATAGGTGGCTGAGTGGCAGTCCAGCATAGGTCTTAATTATGACCAGGGTGATGACCAGTGGGGAATTCGTCCATCTACTAGTAGAAAAGGTTACTTATTGGTATCTTTGCCTGATCAGCAAGATATCGGGTTTATGCCAAAATTCTTTTCCTTTCCAAAATTCATTGGATGTTTTAAACTCTGTTCATACTTTACATAACAGAGGTTCCAGGAAATGTTTAAGAGATATATATATGTGGATATATATATATCGGGACTAAATAAAGTATCTCGTAACTTTATTTCATTCAATAATATTTCAAAGATTGAATCTATTCAAGTCTTATCTTGTGGTCTCATCAGTGGGATGAACTTTTGAAACTGATTATAACTTGAATGGTGGTAGTTCAAGTAGTATTGGGAAAGATATAAGTATATTGGGGTATTTGGTAACCTCATCTTTTAAACTTATATCTAATTAATAATTGTCTTATGAATGACAAAGATTTTCAGAAAAACGTTGAGACAAGGTTAGATATATGAGATCACCTTGCAACGATATTTTTATACAGTTATACACTGGGATTTTGTGTATATTATGCATGGAAGAAGACTTCCAATATTTTGAAAAGTATATATGTATATATACTGAATATTTTGCGACTTCATCGCATTAAAATATCAAACTTGGTTCATTTCTTTTGACCAAGACTTTCATGAGTATTATGAGTAGGCTCATATATTGTAAATCATTATACATATTATTTTGGTGGGCTTGCTGCTCACCCTTGCTTTATTTCTTCATCACACAACAACAGTTAGGAAAGATGGCCAGACTCCAGCAGACCCAGCGTAAGCGCGTGGGAAGCATCCCGCGTCTTCCCGTTGATGTTGTAGCTGCTATAGCTGCAGAGGTAGATCTATTGTAGATCAGACCATCTACTTTTGAGAATCAATTATGTATAATTATAACTTGTGGCAGATAATGGCAATTAACTGTAAATTTATCAAGTAATCATTTTGGGTTGTAATAACTTTTAAATTGTGGATTCAAAGACTTGTACTTATTTGAATTTCATCTCTGAGACTATAACGGGTTGTGGTGTATATTAGTGTGGGGTCACAGCATAAGGTTGGTTATTATTAATTAAGTGAAGTGATATTGTGGAAAGAAAGACCGTGACGACCCGGATCCCCGACCCCGGATCTGGGGGTGTTACATTATACTTTTAATTTAAAAACCAAGGTTAGGCTGCTGATCAGTCACACACTAACCCCGAGCAAGGCACACAGCATTGCTTTAACTACTGGATCCAAGGCACACACTGGCCTAACTTGACCATTATATGGTCTGACCACGAATCTGGTCCACAATTTTATAAAAACAATCCAATTCTAACATAATAACAGAATATGCAATAATAAACAATAACCGAAATCATTAACAACAATAAATGTTTAACAATGAAAGGGTTTAAATCCTTGTAAGGATCAACAAGGTACTTTCAAAGCTTGAATGCTGGGTATTGAAAGAATTGGATAACAAAGGAAACAATGTTTCATGGTTTCAAGGATTTGGTCTTTCAAAGCATAAGATATCATAGATTGAGTATATAATAATTCAGTTTAGTGTCTGGTATTTAGTTTGTATGTATTTGTGGAGTAGTATCGTAGATTTGTGGTTCTTGTTTGGGTATACAATAATCAATGGATTAGAAAGAATATGGTTCATAGCTCAAGAATAATAACTGAAATCAGGATTTAGGTTTCCGTGCTTCAAAGCACTTGCAATGTCAACAAGACTATCAAGAATTACAATATCTCGAGAAAGTTCAGAACACTTGCCTGATATTAGCTTACTATCCTGCACTTGCTTTCAATCACAATCATCTTACTCCTCAACTACCTGTTTTCCTTTCCTATGCCTTGCCTCTTCTTCTCACATATCATAAGCATCTATCAATCATCAACTCATAGGATTCTATTCAACACATACTTCTATCTACCCTTCGTTTTACCCAAATCCGATTAACGGATTGAAATCTATGCAATAACCAAGTAAACACCGAATATATAGACCGATAGTTAAACAACAGGTCACGTATAACACATAATACATCACGTAATCAATGACATATCATTTATAAAGAATTCTCGGGTCATAAATATGCTTTCGGGTATTTAAAATAATTTTTAAAACATTTTTCGGAATTAAAACGGTTCGTTGGATCAATTTTGGGTTAATAAACAGGGTTCGGTTGGCCAATTCTGGTTCCGAAACAATTTTAGAATAATCATCGAGCCTTGGAAATAATTTAGAATAATATTTTAAAGCTCGAAACTATTTTTCGGAATTTTTAAATCATTTTTAAATAATTAAATCTAATTAAATAATTAACTAAAAATCAATTAATAATTAATTAAATCAATTAATCAATTAATTTTCGAATTAATTGACCAACTAATCAATTAGAAATTAACTGAAATTAATTAACTAATTAATTCATATTTATTTATGAATTAAAAATAATTTTCGGAATTAAAATAATAATTTTTAGAATTTTCAGAAATTAAAAACGAATTTTTATAATAAAAATAAATAGGAAATATGATTTTTAAACATTTTATAAACAGGAATCCTAAATTTGCAAAGTCTGGAAACTACAGGGACCAAACTGCATCGTTTTCAAAACTGCAGGGACCAAACTGCAATTTTGCAGTCCAGTCGCCGGAAAAAGTCGGGGGTGGCCGGAGAAGACGATCCCGGCGTCCTCATCCCACCAACACGTCCAGATCAACACTACACAATACCAGGAACTTGTTCATGCATTCAAAACATTCTAATCATCCCTGTTCTAGCCCGAAATTGGCCAAGAACATCGCCGGTTTCCGGCGAACATCGCAAATCTTTAAAACACAACTCCCTTCGATTCAAGCATCCTCTGTTAACGAGCTATATATCAATCGATTTCAAATTTTATAAGGAACACAACCCACTATAAATCAACAGCTAATAACCCCTGAATCAAAAACCCCCAAATTTCAATTGAAAACATTCATACGGGTTATAAACCCTAATTTTGAAAATCGAAAATTAAACTCAAATTTGAACATGTTATTGAACTCCAAATCAGACGTATGACATATGAAAATCATCAGGAAAACAAGCTCTACAACATGCAATCATCAAATCATACAAACAATCATCCGAACAAAAATTCATATTTTTAATAAAATAAATTCGAAAATAAATAAATTTTTAGAAAAATAACCTTGATTTCTGCAGTGAAACCAAGCTCAGAATCTGATAGAACACCTCAAATCCTTCATTTTGGTTACTCAAGCTTTAAAAACAGAGATCGGTAACGCCTTCGTTTTGCTGTTTGATTCTTAGAACAGTTTATGTAATTAGGGTTTTTCTCTGAAAATTATATAATTAACTATCTGCAAATGATTTTGATACGAAATAAAATACGGTAAAAGGCTATTTATAATTATGGAAAATTAGTATCCCGTTGGATCATTCCGGATATAAAACGGTACGTTTATTTTTAAAAACTGATCCAAACGGTATCGGTTTTCGGGATAATTATCCAAATCAGTACAATTTGTACTGCGGTCTTGGTCTCAGCGCCTGGTTACACGTATTACGAAGTGATAATTGGGATAGTTTAATAAAAAGCTCCCGTTTATCGAGAATACGGGTTTTATTGATTTACCGAAACGAATATTGTATCGAAAATATTGTGCCGGGACCCGCGTAGGACAAACCGTAAGCCGGATCGAAAAAGTCGAAACATGGAAAATGCTCGGAATATTACAATTAGGTTAGGAAGGAGTTCTCGAAAGAGTTTCGGGTTCCAAAAATGTAACAACGGTTGACGTCGGTTGGTTCCCGTTTTTATAAAATAGATTTTAATTACCCGGAAAAAGATTTTAGAAATTTCATATGATTCTTAAAAATCCATAAACCCACATAAAAATAATTAGGAAGATGTGACAATTATCTATATTTTATTTTGGACATATAAAAATTAAAATACTCAATTAATATTATTTTTGGAATATTCAAGTAGAGATAACACTTAACAATTAACTCACAGAATAGATACTGGGCACACATATTAATATCAAAAATAATTACACGATATATCCCGGATATTACAGGAGGTGGGGTGATTTCACTCATATATATTTTTGTAATTTTCTAAATTTTTATATTATAAAATAAAAAATATGACGCCCTCCAAACCCAGGTCAAAAGTTTGGGGTTCACAACACACACACATCATGTATAAACTTGTTTATGAAAATAATGATAATAATATGCATTGACCCTACTTACCATATACCAACATTCGCAACAGCTTAAAGTATGCACACAAGCCACAACCACACTTATATTATAAACGTACCAAAACCCATCTATATTAACTTACATCTGAATATCAAATATTTTTTCAAACTCTCAAACTTAAACTATTACAAAATTTTTTAGCTAGCTTATTCCGTCCCAACCTGGAATCCTAGCTCGCACACTTTATTGGGGACTTCGCTACTAACATGTTCCTTCTTAACTGGAAAAGAACATAAACATAATTGCACAAATGAGCTAACTAGCTCAGCAAGTCACAGTGACAATACTAAGATTAGACAATAATCAAATGAAGTGATTTAGGTTATCAAGTTTCCTTATAAGCAATGATTAGAATTGGATATTAAATTTTTATTTTAAAAACCAAGGTTAGGATACTGACCAGTCACGCACTAACCCTGAGTAAGGCACAAAACTCTGCTCTATATACTGGATCCAAGGCACACATTGGCCTAATACGACCATGAATCTGGTCTGGCCACGAATCTGATCCACATTTATAAAATAATCCAATTCTATAACAATAACAGAATAAACAATATAAATCAATAAACAGAATCATAAACTACATTTGTCTTCAAGCATAAGGTGATTTGCAATCATCATAAGGGTACAACAAGATAAGTATAAAGAATGGCTATTAACCGGTAAAAGAATCAGATAACATAAGAATCAAGGTTTAATGGTTATAAGGATTAGTCTTTTGTTATATAAGGTATAAAGATTTTTATGTTCAACAATTCCGGTTCAGTGATCTGTATATAGTTTGTATGTATTTGTGGAGTAGTATCATATATTTGTGGTTTATATCTGGGTATTCAACAATCAATGGTTTACAAGGAATGGGACTTACGGTTCAAAGATCAATAACTGGAATCAGGGTTAAATACTTCAAAGCACTTGCAATATAAAATAGAACTATTCTGAACGCATATTTAGATAGTTTAGAAATCACTTGCCTTATCCCAACTCGCTAATACTTCACTTGCTTTCGTTCACCGTCTCTTATTCACCGACTATCTGCTTCCCTTTCCTACGTCTCGCTTCTTCTACTAAAACATCAGAAGTATTTATCAATACTCTTTCTCATTTTATTCTATTCATTATAAGCTTCTATCTACCCTTCGTTTCACCCAAATCCGACTTACAGATTGAAAGTTATGATTAAAATAGTTAAACGATACACAAATAAGCATATCGTATACCAATCAGATAACATATAGCACATAACATATAAGATATTCGATAAAATACTTTTTCAAAGAAGATTCGGGGTTAAAAATGATTTTTCAGATATTTAATACGATTTTTTTTAAAAAAATCAGAATTAAAACGGGTCGTTGAATCATTTATAAGCAATTAACAGGGTTCGAATACCCGAATCTAACTTTAAAATCATTTTATAATAAATATCGAGCCTTGAAAATAATTTAAAATAAAATTTTAAAGCTTGAAACTATTTTTTGGAATTTTTAAATCAAAAGAAATAATTAAATCTATTTAAATAATCAATTAAAATTAATTAATATTCGAATTAATTGATATATTAAATAATTAATTATTAACTAAAATTAATTAATTAAATAATTCAGATTTATTTTTAAATTAAAAATAATTTTCAGAATTAAAATAATGATTTTTGGAATTTTTAATAATTAAAAATGAATTTCTGAAATTAAAATAAATAGAAAATGTGATTTTTATAAATTTTCAAAACAGGGATCCTATTTTTGAAAATTTCTAAAACTACAGGGACCTAACTGTTTTCTTCTTCAAAACTACAGGGACCAAAGTGTAATTTTTGCACCCCATCACTAGAAGATGGTCCCTCATCCAACCTCCTCTGGGAAACCTGCTCCACCATCTGAATACGAACTCTCCACTCATGCTCTAGCACCGACGTCTGCTGCCTAGACTCACGAGCTAGTTTATCCACCAAAGCTCCCAACTCAGGAATACGGGAGTAAACAAAATCTCGATCCTGGGCCAACTTGCCACCAACACTGAGAGGCACAAACACATGCATAACAGACTCTCACTCAGGGGCTGGGGTCTCTGGATCTGGTCTCAGGGGAGAAACATGCATAGGGGCCTCACTTCTCTCAGATGGGTCATCCTTAGGGTCTGAACTAACATACAAGGTCTCCATTGAAGGGGGTGGAATAGAGTCCACTGGGGAACCAGGAAAACTATGCTCTGAATCTGAATCGCTACCATTACTAGGGTCCTGAGATAAAACAAAAACAACAGCCAAGAAATAGCATTAGGGTTAAATAAGACTTCAACTGACTCCATACCCTAACTCTTGTTGCTACATTGACCTAATCATTTTACTTAGACTATACCTAATAGTCTAACTCAACTCTATATGAGTCGAACACTCTCGCAATATCTATATATATACCCAAATACCCTTTTATCCTAACTTGTCTCAAGGACTAGATCCTGTAGCTCTGATACCAACTTGTGACGCCCTCAATCTCGGGGTTAGGAAATGAGGACCCACACACCATTAAACTAATAATAACAACATATATAATAAACCCCGATTAAATAATAACATGATCTAAACAGGATTATGTTTGAGACAAGATTACAACTACTAACCAGAATAAATATATTACAACCCAAAATAATAATAAATTCAAATTCATTCCATTATGACACAGAACCGATAGATAACTCATTGCATCTGATCCAACTTATACATTCCTTCCAACTAATATGCTTGCTCACACACACTGCTACCTGCTCTGTCATCTGGAAACCTACGACATGGTAGGGCCCGCCAGGAACGCTCTTGTGAGCGGTGCGCCTAAGTCTGACCATCTTCTTGCTTAACTGGCATGGTTAGATCAAAGCAAATAAATGAGTACAAAAGCTCAACAAGTAACTATATAACAGTTCTATAAATCAATAACATTAGCAATAGCAGTTTCAGAGGCATTCTACTTTTGAATTTTCTAGGTGACAATTATCTATCTCTGACCATGTAAAGGTTATGAAGAAAGGTTTGGGCTTACAAGAATCAAGGCTCAGGATAGGGTGAAAGACGACATTCATCACAAATCATTAGCAGGACTTTAAAGTGTTTCTCGACAGAGGGAAACAATCAATCAGACTTTGAAACTTATCATTAGCGTAAAGTGACAGGGTTCACAACATTACAACCGAAACGAAGACTCGAGTTGTTCCAATTCATTTTACTTCATTTTTAAATAAAAAGGAGCAAACTGCTCAAAGAATGTAAACATTTTCTTCTTTATAGATTATTAAGGAACCCTTGATTGGAATCTCTATCTTCTAAGTATAATACGGGTGATCAGCCCGTACCGACCTCCATCTGGTCGTTATGGTACCTATGACATTATAGCCTTATATTGGACTAGCCCCGCTAGCCTCTTACATGACTGAACTAGCCCCACTAGCCTCTTACGTCTCTATCCAATCCTTTAGTAATTCATTTGGAAAACCTTTGTGTTGGAAGAAGGAAAAGAGTTGACTAAATTCATTTTAACATTACCAAGAATGTGAAATCATTTGGACTCATTCAAGTCGAAATCATTCTTAAGTTCAAATTAAGATTCCAAGGGAAGTGAACGAATCAAACGTAAACATGGATCAATACTAAGGAACTGGATCAAATGATAAACAGGGTGTACTAGTTCCAAGTTGGAATAGTTTCAAAGATCAACACATGACAGGGTTCATAGGTTATTGACGAATCTAAATTGATCAAGACATTATATAAGAGAATTCATAAAGGTTCTTTCAGGGTTTACGAGATCATAAGATAACAAAAGGAATGATAAGGTAATCAAGGTGCAATTAACAGGGTTACTATAAAGGGTCGAACAGGGTTTGATATCAAGTTGTCACAAGAAACAATATCAGGGTTTCTTAGAATCAATAACATGTATATCACACTTGCAATAAAAAGTCACTACTTTATCATGGCATCATAATTTCCTCTCTATATTCAAGTTATATGAGAAGGCAGAGTTACTTGCCTTAAATTGCTTTCCTGCTTGACGGGTACTGAGCTACTGCCACCTAGAATATCCTTCCCTTTCCTAGCCTGAATGCCTCTGCTATCCGAATCTACAATCCAACATAAACCCTAATTAGATACTCGATCACTCTCGAAGTTTCTCAGAACGTCTAACGTTTACCCCAATCGCAACTTAACTTATAAGTACATGAATCATACATAACACATAATAACACATACTCTTATACTCATAGCAAATATCACTTGTTCACATTGTTTGACACCAAAACAACTTATCCCCTTTTTATTATATGAATTTGAACTATAATAATATAACCAAATCGATCTAAGTCAACATGTAACCACTTAACCTTACATGCACATTTCTAAATTTATGTCTGAACCTTATTACGACTTAAACTCAATGAATCAATTCATAACATCCATTTATATCATAAAAATCAAATCAAACAAGCCATCCACACTCATCAAAATCAAATTACAAACACCGAGTTATCAAAATTATGAATCTTTTCAATTAATCAAGTAATTCGATCCATTTCTCTCCTAAAGATCAAAGCATCATTCGGCCCTTCAACAAAAAGAAAGCTTCAAAATCAACATGTAAAGTTAATTACACAAATTAAGCTTAACTTAAATCAAATTATAACAAGAAACAACTTCTTAAACCATTTTCTTTTTATACTAAAGCACCATTCGGCTTTACAATCTAAAACCACATGCATTCACTCAAAATTAACATGCAACCTCCAAATTACAATTAATTCTTAATCTACATCCAAACTATGAACATTCATCAAATTATCATATAAACCGAACCAAAATTTTGTAAAAATTGAAAGTCACATTTCGAATTTTCCAAAATCACGACATGCAACAATTAAACACAGAGATTTGTTGTAGGAATCATAGAACTCAGACTTTGCATCGCTATTCACTACCAGCTCACCGGAGTTCATCGCTGGTGGCGGCGGTTCTCGGTGGTTCCCTCAACCTGAGGTTTTTCTTACACGAAAACCACCGATTTATTCAATAAAATTGTAACACCCCCAGATCCGGGGTCGGGGATCCGGGTCGTCACGGTCTTTCTTTCCACAATATCACTTCACTTAATTAATAATAAATAACCTTATGCTGTGACCCCACACTAACACACACCACAACCCGTTATAGTCTCAGAGATGAAATTTAAATAAGTACAAGTCTTTGAATCCACAATTTAAAAGTTATTACAACCCAAAATGATTACTTGATAAATTTACAGTTAATTGCCATTATCTGCCACAAGTTATAATTATACATAATTGATTCTCAAAAGTAGATGGTCTGATCTACAATAGATCTACCTCTGCAGCTATAGCAGCTACAACATCAACGAGAAGACGCGGGACGCTTCCCACGCGCTTGCGCTGGATCTGCTGGAGTCTGGCCATCTTTCCTAACTGTTGTTGTGTGATGAAAGAAGAAAGCAAGGGTGAGCAGCAAGCCCACCAAAATAATATGTATAATGATTAACAATATATGAGCCTTCTCATAGTACTCATAAAGGTCTTGGTCAAAAGAAATGAACCAAGTTGATATCTTAATGCGATGAAGTCGCAAAATATTCAGTATATATATATACATATATACTTTTCAAAATATGGGAAGTCCTCTTCCATGCATAATACACACAGAGTTCCAGTGTATAACTGTATAAAAATACCGTTGCAAGGTGATCTCATATATCTAACCTTGTCTCAACATTTTTCTGAAAATCTTTGTCATGCATAAGATAATCATTTACTAGATATAAGTTAAAAAAAAATGAAGTTACAAGATACTCCAATATACTTATATCTTTTCCAAATACTACTTGAACTACCACCGTTCAAGTTATAATTAGTTTCAAAGTTCATCACCCAGATGAGACTACAAGATAAGACTTGAATAGATTCAATCTTTGAAATATCATTATAAATAACGAAGTTATGAGATACTTCATTAAGTCCTGATATATATATCCATATATATATATATATATATATCTCATACATTTCCTGAAAATCTCTGTCATGTAAAGTATGAACAGAGTTATAATATCCAATGAATTTTTGGAAAGGAAAAGAATTTTGGCATAAATCAGATATCTTGCTGATCAGGCAAAGATACCAATAAGTAACCTTTTCTACTAGTAGATGGATGAATCCCCCACCGGTCATCACCCTGGCCACATAAGGACCTTGTGCTGGACCGCCACCGGCCTCTTACGCGTTGATGGACTGCCACCCAGCCACTTACACTTTCATAGACCGTACCCCGGCCTGTCGCTTATGCCGACTCAATTAGATGGGCTTACTTCCCGAACATTGGGCAAGTAATCAATTCATTTACCAAAACTGCAACCTCGTTGCGAATATAAAATACACCACAGAGCCGGATTCCCCAGGTTTTGAGCGAGTATTTAAATCCCCTTAAAAAAGGAAGATCTTAAATATAAAAATGAGTTTTGGGATCCGCTCTGACTTTAAAAATCATTTTGAAGACTCGAAAACACTTTATAGAGTGTTTGGAGTAAAGCTGATTTAATGAAGTAAATCAGTCCCCAGAATATTTAGAAAATGACTGAATATTATTATTTAAATAATATTCCCATAAAGAATAATCTTTATAAAAATAATTGAAGTAGAAGTATTAAAACTTATACTTGAAACGAGTGTCAAATAACCAAAGATATACTTATATGAAAGTATTATCTTTATTTGAATAATCGAAAATAAGTTTGATTATTGACACCTTATTCTTTAATAAAATAAAGAATATACCTCAGCAAATAATCGGAGTCATAGATCCTCAAATGAATATTCAAATAATATTCATTAAATAATATAAACTGAGTCATAAGCCTTCGAATGAATATTCAAATAATATTCAATAAATAATATAAAAGAGTCATAAGCCCTCGAATGAATATTCAAATAATATTCAATAAATAATATAAAAGAGTCATAAGCCCTCGAATGAATATTCAAATAATATTCAAATAAATAAATAAAAGGAGTCATACGCCTTCGAATAATATTCGAAATAATATTCAATAATAAATTATCGAATAAACCTTATTCGATTAATAGTTGGAAAACTATAACCATATATATATATAAATATATATATATATATATCCATATCCATATATACAAAATCTACTCGGGATCCTCGACTCCCGGTTTTAGAAAATATTTTCACCTTTGGGTCCCTATACTAAGGGTATATGCAAGTTACCGCTATTCTCTAGCATAGGTATTATCAACTGAACCAACAGATATATATTTCAAGAATATGAAACAGGCATGCATATATACCATATCACATGCTACAATATATCGCAAGAATTTGCTAAATAACCAATATGCATTTATCGCAAGATCATGCATATACAAATGTATACATCACAACAACAGTATAACGGATAGAATACTTGCCTGAGCGACTGGGGTTACGAATGGCTCGGGACGAGTCTGGTAACCTATAAGCAACAAGTAAGTTGGAATTAAACCAAAGTCACTTGTAAATCTATACTCTAACCAACTCAGACTCTAACGCTCGTTTTGCGCTTACTGATTTGCTTAAGTCACCCGGGTACCCTCGGCTCCACCATTTTTAATAATTTAACCTTTACGAGTTTTAAGGCGATTCCTTCGCAAGTGTCTTACCAACTGCCTAACACACTTACCATAAATGTTTCATACATTAATTAACCCTTTTTGGTCTTTAACCTATGTTTCAAAGTAAGGCGAGGGGAAAAGTTTCGTTCGCGAAACGCCGTTACTTGAAACGGTCGTTTCTCCTAAACCGTGCATCGGAATCGAACGAACTACATATCAAAACGAAGCTCGTAACATGAGCTATCTAGACATGGAAATTGTCATAATTTAGCAGGGGGTTCTCGGGTCCTAATGTTATGCACAAAAACAGTCTAAAGAAAATCGGACGTTACGACGGCTATGTTTACGCGATTTCCAATATTTTAAACCATTCAAAACCATCCCAAATCAACCTCAAATCCAACATACAACCAACATCCATCCTTATCACATCATAACAACCCCAACCAATTCAATTTAATCATTCATACTTATGCCTAAGCTTAACTTTAATCATACTTAAGTCCTTTTAATCAAAACCACAACATTCACCATTCCATTTCACTACCATTTCAAATCCCAAACTCTAGATCACAACAACAAGCTACAATAGCACCCTACTAATCAAAATCATCTTATAATATATAGGAATCTAGGGTTTGGAGATGGTATACCTTCCTTGAAGTGGTGGGAGGAGCTAGGAAGCCTTAAGAAGCTTTGAGAAGTCTTAGGAATGCTTGGATCTTCAAGGAAAACAAGAAAAACTTCAAGTTAAAAACTTGAAAACACTATTCATAGTCTTCTTCTTTGATTAAATGAAGAAGATGGAGAAGGAATTGATGGCTTAAACTCATGATATAGCCCTAACTAAGCATGAAGATGATTAGGGAATTAACTCACCAATTTAGGAAGCTTGGATCTTTGATTTTGAATTTCTTGCTCTTTTGAATAGTAAAAAGCCGAGAGCAAAGATGAACCATGCCTTGGTTGCTTTTCGATTTTGATGAAAAATGATTTTGCTTGGCTTGGTTGGCTTGTTTTTGTGTTTGATTTAGTAAATTACCTTGTTGCCCTTGAATTTGTGTGGTTACAAAGCCACCACACCTCCTTCCTTTTTTGTCATGCCTATGTCACCTTGCACATGTCATAATGCTCCCACTTGTCCACACCTTGTGGTTTGATGATGTCACAATCCCTGGCTTCTTGTACAAGCTTGTCTCTTGGTCACTTATTTGTTTTACGGTTCGCTTATCTTTCGTTCTCGTTTATCGTTTGAGGGATCATACCCGGGATCTTATTACTTAGGTTCCCTTAACCTTTCTCAATATATTATATTCCTTTTATGATCCTCTCCTATAATCCTTTAATTTAAATCCTTTTTATCCTGTTACCTTTTTCTCAATTCTTTCCGTATCTAGTGGATTTCCGGGAAAAATCAAAGTGTTCGGAATTGGATTCTGACGATCTTTACATACACTTATATACCATATAGAGTACTAATAATATCCCAGAAGATCAATAACAGAACCCCTACATAGTGTGGCATGAAAAGTTTTCTCATTCAGCAAAAATACTATTCATAAGGGTTTCAAAATCTCCAAAATTTGGGTTATTACAGTCTCCCCTCCTTAAAAGGATTCCGTCCCGGAATCAAATAGAAAACAAATGGGGATACTTTCTTAGCATTACACTTTCTAACTCTCGAGTAAATTTTCCCATATTGTGGTCCTGCCACCAAACTCTGCCTAGTTTGATAATCCTTCCCCTAAGCACTTGCTCCTTTTCACTCTATAACCCTTCCTGGTTGCTCCATATAGGTTACGTCGGGTTGCATATCTATGCGCTCATATGCCTCTATTTATCTGGCATCTGAATTACACTTCCTTAACATTGATACGTGAAACACGTTACGACCTGCTACATGTTCGGGGTTAGGGCTAGCTCATATGCTAACTTCCCAAACGTCTTAATATATCCAAGGGTCCAACAAATTGTAGTCTTAGCTTTCCTTTCTTTCCGAACTTCATCAATCCTTTCCAAGGGATACCTATAACATTACTAGGTCCCCTATTTCATACTCTTTGTCCTTTCGTGTCATGTCCATCTTGGGCTACTACCAGCCGTCCTCTGATTAGATCTATCATATCCTTGGTCCTTTGGACCACTGCTGGTCCGAGCATCTTGCGCTCTACAACTTCATCCTAACATAAGGGAGATCGACGTTGTCTTCCCTCAAGGATCTCATAAGACGACATCTCGATACCTGACATACGATCTATTGTCGTAAGAAAACTCAATCCGTGTTAAGTGATCATTCCAATTTCTTTCAAGTCTATTGCACAGACTCTCATTATAGCTTTTAGCATTAGAGCTTCTGCTTCTCAATACCCATTCTTTATCGAGTTCGTAATCGCTACTACCTTCCGTTCCTAATATTATACTGGTTATACTTTTGCTCGTTAGCGTTCTATAACCTTTTAATAACCATGCCAACCTTAGTATCACGAATATGTTCCCATTCCGCATACTACCACCACTTTATTACTCCTTTTTCAGTTGTTTCTATTTTCCAAAATTTGATCAATCAAATAGAAGTAAAGGAATTTGTTGAGAGATCACTATGATCATGAACACTTGCTATATCGCATAGTTAGTATAGAAGGTGGCCAGCCTTTAGTACTTGACAAGCAATTAAACAATAGCTGGTATCCTACTCGGCTTCTATCACACAGATAGATAGTCATTCGGTAATACCTCCCCTTCTGGAAGGGTTGTTCTTCTCAGCTTACATGAAATGAAAAGAAGAGAAAAGAACGAACTGAAGAGAATTGTATATTCATAAAAAAATTTATTGCCATAAAATATCTGGCTTGGAATCTACCTCTGAACTATAGAGGTTTGTCATAGAAGAACAAAACATATATGTATTTATATCAACATCAAGTATTATAGCATCGCATTTCCCATGCCTAAATATTTCTATTCCGTCCATCATTCTATGGACCCACACTCTTCCTCGAGCTTATACACAATCACCTTTGAAACTCCCTCGACATCGAAAATCGAATCTGGGATCTCATTCTATACATCATCGTTACTAGAATTCTATGCTTGCACCGCAACCTTCCTCGTATAATAATACGACTCTCTATTGATAAGAAAGAATAAATATTCAATAGGTAGATACTCTACTTAATTAGTCTATCAATGATAACTTATACACTACCACGACCCGATTAGTGGTACTCAATCTCAACACCCATTCCAATACAACTCTCATGGTTGTAATCAGCTCACTACTCGCAGAATCATTGTTGTCTTACTATGGTCCACCACTGACCTATTGTCGTCATTCACTTTTCCATAAAATCTTAATATCTAACCATACGGAGTCTATACATGTCGTATCAAATTCTCCTAAGGAGTTAACATAACCACCAATCACAATTCATGAAGAACACTCCAAACTCTGACGTACTTTCATGACATGAAGCAGATAAAATTGCAGAAGAGTTTCAATCAAAGCAACGATAGCAGGTTAATACCATTTTTAATCATATGCCTTAAATAGAAGACTTAACTCAAAGGTTCGTCTAGTCCTTTTGGAAACATGGTCCTGGCTTATCCCAAGATAGGACCTCCTAAGATAGATAGCCCGTTCATGGCGATTACACGAATTAAACTTTTACCAACTACTATTACGGTTGGATAGTGCACAGTCATCAGAAGGAATGTCAATCTTCCAAACCATAATTCAACCTTCAAATTTTTAACCATCATCACTGTATTCTTTTGGCACACGCGCCTATAATTATCCTCTTACCTTTAAAGTGTCGGCCACCTCTTTGGCCTTTCCTGATAGTAAAATTTCCTTACAGTCAATGTCATTTTAACCACCTCCAAATAAATTTTCTACCTTATTTCCGATCACTGCTTGAGTGAAGATGTTTTCCTTAAAATCAGATGGGAAAAAAAAATATCACCATTTTTCCATAAGTTATTGTCTCAGTCTTTAGAGGCTAATCACTGTCAAGACTGACTCTCAATCATACTTAGAACATTTTTTTTTATCTTAAGTCCTAATTGCCCTGAATAATTTCGACCATTACTGGTTCGATCCATACTTTCTCGTGGTTTAACACGTGCCCCACTTGGCATCATTATAATTACGTCATATTTCCTTTATCCACATTTCTATTCTTGAGAATTTTGAATATTACCTTTTTCCTTATAAAACCTCTAAGGTTATCCTTCAATCGTTCCTCCTGTATTCCCTAGATACAGGGCATATCACAATACCATTTACTAATAGTAGAACCATTGTCTATATACTTCTGCAAAATTTCTCCACTGATTCTTAAAGGTTGTTGTTACCTTAACCCTTTCCCAATCATACTGTCAAAACTCATACTGTCCCTATTAAGGGTGACATGCCAACCTTTATGCAGTCCCCTAGGATTCATTTTAAGTTACCAATGTTCTATCCTTAATTCCACCTTTAAAAGGTACCTGCATCCTTCCACGAATAAATCAAGTCATATTTCCTTGATAGATTATCATATTCATCATTCCCACCTCGATAGTCTATACCTAACTTCATAATAGCATCCTTATTCAAATTGAGGTCAATTCATATGGCCTCCAAAAGATAACAACGGTTATCCGCTTGTCTTGCCTAATTTGGTAACGATAACAAGGATGTTCTGGAAGATATTGGTCGTGTTCAACGTGAACTTCTTCTTAATAATTCCTTATTTACTTTTGTTGTTTATCTCAACAGTCACCTCAATGTTGGGATATCTTTCATACCTGGCGTCTCCCTTTCTGGGTATCAAGCCACCGGTCTTACATTTCACCTTCTTGAAGGTCACTTCCTTCATCCAATTTTTCCTAATTTCTCACTTCCTTATCCCCTTAGTCTATCCGCGTCTCATTATTTATCCTTCGAATTATCTCAAGGTTTCCTCGAATCCTCCCAACTTACAGGGGATAAACTATATGTATCTCTTATGCCCTCAACCATCAATTTTAACTTATGGTGAATCACCCTCATCCTGACGAATGCATACTTTTCTATTTATATTGCTACGAGTCGTTAGGGTTTCCTCATGCCCAACTCCCTTATCATACCTCAAACTCTATTGCCGTTATATTCCTTTCCACTTCAATTTCTTTTTATTTTCCTTTCTCTTATCATTATTTCATGAACCAACACAACATAAGCATTGATTTCAAACATCCCGTCATTCTGGATTCGTGCCCTTAGAACGAATCTTGACAACTTTTACAACTTAAATTCACAATTCATCATACTCGTCTGCCTTTGTTCTGGCTCTAAAGCTTTTACACTCTCTCCATAACCTTGGGAATTACTTTCCCGAAAACAATTGGCTGAACTTTAATCAGTTTATCATAACCTCTGGCTCCGTGCCTTTCTTGGTCTTTCACCAGCGGGTGGCCTCTCTCTTAGGAGGGTAAGTGACAAAAACAGTCCTTTGTGGTTTGTCAATCATTTAGAATCTCAAATGATTCCTCTATTTCCTTTAGCCAGGCTCTTGCCTCGGCTGGGTCAGCTTGTTCCATGGAACTCTGAGAGCTTAGCGACTTAAAGGTCCTGAAAGAATTTCTCACCGCACTGTCTCCTCAGGGTGGTGGTTGGGGATAATAGTCTAAGTTCTTTTTGGACAGGTCCATGAATTGCCGTATAGGAGTACCGTCTCGGGTCTCCTTTCCTTGCTCGACTTTCTGTTTCCTTAGTATGAAATGTTTCATCCTACTCCCCATAATTGGGGTCATCTTTTAATTTAAAATCCTCATTTTCCACTCCATTATGTCATGGGTTCCTTCTATCTTGATGGCGACCTCCCTGACTATCACGTTCAGGGTTTGCTCTAAATCTTATTCCTCAAACTATGGCTCTTATCTAAGTTCTCATCCTTAAGCTCTTGAACTTTCGGAACCCAAATTCTATAGGAGTACCTCATTATTCCCTTATCATCTTTCTCAGTATTAATCTTTTATCTAATTGTTGGCTCTCTGCCTTCATTCATAACTTTTTCTGGCACAATATGATCTTTTCCAATAATTCGGGCTGTATTGCAATCTCAAACAGCTTTTCGGTACCGGCTCCGGTTACCTTCACTACTATTTCCATTTTCTCAAAATCTCTTATCAATTCTCCCAAAGACATTATCATCTTGAGTCTCTCCTTTTTACTAAGGGCATCAGCCACCACATTAGCTTTCCCCGAATGATACAGAATCTCCCAATCATAATTCTTGATTAGCTCTAACCGCCTCCTCCGGCGTATGTTGAGCTCTCTCTACGGGAAAATGTACTAGAGTACTTATGGTTTGTGAATCTCATACTTCTCTCCATACAAGTAGTGCCTCAAACCTATAGGGCAAAACTATTGCCACGAGCCCAAGCTCATGGGTGGGGATATCGAATTTTAAATTCCCTTAATTATCTTGACGGAGACGCGATTATCTTGCTGTGCTATATAAGAAGCACCCTAATTCCTTATGTGAAGCGTCACTACACTTCACAGAATCTCCTTTTTCCATCCGGCAACGCCAGCATAGGGGCCGTCACCAACCTTTGCTTCAGTTCTTGAAAGCTGTTCTCGCATTTCTCTGTCCATTCGAACTTCTCAGTCTTACGAGTAAGCCGCGTTAAAGGGGCTACTATATTTACAAACTTGAACGAACCTCCGGTAGTGACCGACCAATCCTACCTCTGGTAGTCGACCCAACCAGGGTCATCAATTCATCAGTGGTCCTTTATCCAATCTCGTCAGGATCCTCCATGGGATCCTCCTCAGCAACTATCCCTTCTAGGACAACATCCTCAACCGCTACATCCTCAATATCAACATCATCCGGTCCTGCGTTAGGACGCTCTATTGGATCCACAATCTGATCTCCAATTAGTAATAAAACATCATCGCGTTGATGTTCCTCAACTTCAGGGTTCGGAGTCCCGCTACCATATACGATAACGAACTACGCTCCTATCACGATATTTATAAGGGTTCCCATAAAGGTTTTTAATTGTCAGTACTACGTTAGGTAGCCCGACTATGAACTTGGCAAGAGTTCTTATTATCTTTGTGAACTTATTATCTTAACGTCCCATCATCTCTGAGGTTTATAACGCTTAGCTCTGATACCATTTCTGTAACACCCCCAGATCCGGGGTCGGGGATCCGGGTCGTCACGGTCTTTCTTTCCACAATATCACTTCACTTAATTAATAATAAATAACCTTATGCTGTGACCCCACACTAACACACACCACAACCCGTTATAGTCTCAGGGATGAAATTTAAATAAGTACAAGTCTTTGAATCCACAATTTAAAAGTTATTACAACCCAAAATGATTACTTGATAAATTTACAGTTAATTGCCATTATCTGCCACAAGTTATAATTATACATAATTGATTCTCAAAAGTAGATGGTCTGATCTACAATAGATCTACCTCTGCAGCTATAGCAGCTACAACATCAACGGGAAGACGCGGGACGCTTCCCACGCGCTTGCGCTGGGTCTGCTGGAGTCTGGCCATCTTTCCTAACTGTTGTTGTGTGATGAAAGAAGAAAGCAAGGGTGAGCAGCAAGCCCACCAAAATAATATGTATAATGATTAACAATATATGAGCCTTCTCATAGTACTCATAAAGGTCTTGGTCAAAAGAAATGAACCAAGTTGATATCTTAATGCGATGAAGTCGCAAAATATTCAGTATATATATATACATATATACTTTTCAAAATATGGGAAGTCCTCTTCCATGCATAATACACACAGAGTTCCAGTGTATAACTGTATAAAAATACCGTTGCAAGGTGATCTCATATATCTAACCTTGTCTCAACGTTTTTCTGAAAATCTTTGTCATGCATAAGATAATCATTTACTAGATATAAGTTAAAAAAAAATGAAGTTACAAGATACTCCAATATACTTATATCTTTTCCAAATACTACTTGAACTACCACCGTTCAAGTTATAATTAGTTTCAAAGTTCATCACCCAGATGAGACTACAAGATAAGACTTGAATAGATTCAATCTTTGAAATATCATTATAAATAACGAAGTTACGAGATACTTCATTAAGTCCTGATATATATATATCCATATATATATATATATATCTCATACATTTCCTGAAAATCTCTGTCATGTAAAGTATGAACAGAGTTATAATATCCAATGAATTTTTGGAAAGGAAAAGAATTTTGGCATAAACCAGATATCTTGCTGATCAGGCAAAGATACCAATAAGTAACCTTTTCTACTAGTAGATGGATGAATCCCCCACCGGTCATCACCCTGGCCATATAAGGACCTTGTCCTGGACCGCCACCCGGCCTCTTACGCGTTGATGGACTGCCACCCAGCCACTTACACTTTCATAGACCGTACCCCGGCCTGTCGCTTATGCCGACTCAATTAGATGGGCTTACTTCCCGAACATTGGGCAAGTAATCAATTCATTTACCAAAACTGCAACCTCGTTGCGAATATAAAATACACCACAGAGCCGGATTCCCCAGGTTTTGAGCGAGTATTTAAATCCCCTTAAAAGAGGAAGATCTTAAATATAAAAATGAGTTTTGGGATCCGCTCTGACTTTAAAAATCATTTTGAAGACTCGAAAACACTTTATAGAGTGTTTGGAGTAAAGCTGATTTAATGAAGTAAATCAGTCCCCAGAATATTTAGAAAATGACTGAATATTATTATTTAAATAATATTCCCATAAAGAATAATCTTTATAAAAATAATTGAAGTAGAAGTATTAAAACTTATACTTGAAACGAGTGTCAAATAACCAAAGATATACTTATATGAAAGTATTATCTTTATTTGAATAATCGAAAATAAGTTTGATTATTGACACCTTATTCTTTAATAAAATAAAGAATATACCTCAGCAAATAATCGGAGTCATAGATCCTCAAATGAATATTCAAATAATATTCATTAAATAATATAAACTGAGTCATAAGCCTTCGAATGAATATTCAAATAATATTCAATAAATAATATAAAAGAGTCATAAGCCCTCGAATGAATATTCAAATAATATTCAATAAATAATATAAAAGAGTCATAAGCCCTCGAATGAATATTCAAATAATATTCAAATAAATAAATAAAAGGAGTCATACGCCTTCGAATAATATTCGAAATAATATTCAATAATAAAATAAAGTTAAAGTTATCGAATAAACCTTATTCGATTAATAGTTGGAAAACTATAACCATATATATATATATAAATATATATATATATATCCATATCCATATATACAAAATCTACTCGGGATCCTCGACTCCCGGTTTTAGAAAATATTTTCACCTTTGGGTCCCTATACTAAGGGTATATGCAAGTTACCGCTATTCTCTAGCATAGGTATTATCAACTGAACCAACAGATATATATTTCAAGAATATGAAACAGGCATGCATATATACCATATCACATGCTACAATATATCGCAAGAATTTTCTAAATAACCAATATGCATTTATCGCAAGATCATGCATATACAAATGTATACATCACAATAACAGTATAACGGATAGAATACTTGCCTGAGCGACTGGGGTTACGAATGGCTCGGGACGAGTCTGGTAACCTATAAGCAACAAGTAAGTTGGAATTAAACCAAAGTCACTTGTAAATCTATACTCTAACCAACTCAGACTCTAACGCTCGTTTTGCGCTTACTGATTTGCTTAAGTCACCCGGGTACCCTCGGCTCCACCATTTTTAATAATTTAACCTTTACGAGTTTTAAGGCGATTCCTTCGCGAGTGTCTTACCAACTGCCTAACACACTTACCATAAATGTTTCATACATTAATTAACCCTTTTTGGTCTTTAACCTATGTTTCAAAGTAAGGCGAGGGGAAAAGTTTCGTTCACGAAACGCCGTTACTTGAAACGGTCGTTTCTCCTAAACCGTGCATCGGAATCGAACGAACTACATATCAAAACGAAGCTCGTAACATGAGCTATCTAGACATGGCAATTGTCATAATTTTGCAGGGGGTTCTTGAGTCCTAATGTTATGCACAAAAACAGTCTAAAGAAAATCGGACGTTACGACGGCTATATTTACGCGATTTCCAATATTTTAAACCATTCAAAACCATCCCAAATCAACCTCAAATCCAACATACAACCAACATCCATCCTTATCACATCATAACAACCCCAAACAATTCAATTTAATCATTCATACTTATGCCTAAGCTTAACTTTAATCATACTTAAGTCCTTTTAATCAAAACCACAACATTCACCATTCCATTTCACTACCATTTCAAATCCCAAACTCTAGATCACAACAACAAGCTACAATAGCACCCTACTAATCAAAATCATCTTATAATATATAGGAATCTAGGGTTTGGAGATGGTATACCTTCCTTGAAGTGGTGGGAGGAGCTAGGAAGCCTTAAGAAGCTTTGAGAAGTCTTAGGAATGCTTGGATCTTCAAGGAAAACAAGAAAAACTTCAAGTTAAAAACTTGAAAACACTATTCATAGTCTTCTTCTTTGATTAAATGAATAAGATGGAGAAGGAATTGATGGCTTAAACTCATGATATAGCCCTAACTAAGCATGAAGATGATTAGGGAATTAACTCACCAATTTAGGAAGCTTGGATCTTTGATTTTGAATTTCTTGCTCTTTTGAATAGTAAAAAGCCGAGAGCAAAGATGAACCATGCCTTGGTTGCTTTTCAATTTTGATGAAAAATGATTTTGCTTGGCTTGGTTGGCTTGTTTTTGTGTTTGATTTAGTTAATTACCTTGTTGCCCTTGAATTTGTGTGGTTACAAAGCCACCACACCTCCTTCCTTTTTTGTCATGCCTATGTCACCTTGCACATGTTATAATGCTCCCACTTGTCCACACCTTGTGGTTTGATGATGTCACAATCCCTGGCTTCTTGTACAAGCTTGTCTCTTGGTCACTTATTTGTTTTACGGTTCGCTTATCTTTCGTTCTCGTTTATCGTTTGAGGGATCATACCCGGGATCTTATTACTTAGGTTCCCTTAACCTTTCTCAATATATTATATTCCTTTTATGATCCTCTCCTATAATCCTTTAATTTAAATCCTTTTTATCCTGTTACCTTTTTCTCAATTCTTTCCGTATCTAGTGGATTTCCGGGAAAAATCAAAGTGTTCGGAATTGGATTCTGACGATCTTTACATACACTTATATACCATATAGAGTACTAATAATATCCCAGAAGATCAATAACAGAACCCCTACATAGTGTGGCATGAAAAGTTTTCTCATTCAGCAAAAATACTATTCATAAGGGTTTCAAAATCTCCAAAAATTGGGGTTATTACAAAAATCAAAGCAACTAGTCATGCAATCATTTAGTAACAGCTTTTGCAGAGAATCAATCATGAATTCGGATAATCAACAAGAACCGAGAGGGTCTCCATCTAAATCGAACTCGATCACACACAAACACGCACATGAAGATATGTATGTATATATATATATATGATATGGGGAACTCAAATCTTAACTAATGTTGAGTTTTAAAGGAAGATTCGGTGAGAGTAATGGAGAGAGAGAGAATACCGAGAGTAGAGAGAGAAGAGAACTCGAGAAAGAGAGAAAAAAGATATGGTGGGGGAAAGAAAAAGGGGAGGAAGGGAGTATATATATATAACATTTTAGGGGCAAAATGGTAATTAACAAAATCATCTCTTTCTTTTTCTTTCTATTTTGATTTATAACTAACTAAAATAATATAATTTTTCTCAAATTTATCACAAATAAATAAACTATCTTTTTTATAAAAAAAACAACACAAAACTAACTCTCTTCTTATATTTATTCAAATTATTGTACAATAAATTATTTAATATGGATTTTCACAAATACCCCAAATAATATAAATAAATTCCATAAAATCATTTTAAAATCTCAAATCATTAAAACAAATCCAACTATTATTTTTAAAAAGTCCCTTGGACTATTTTAAAAGCAACAAAGCAAATTTTATACCTTGATCACATTTTTATAATTTTATAAAAATGTTTTGAGATCAATAAAATCCTTAAAATCCCTTTTAAAAACATTAAAAATCAAACCGATCTCACATATATGTAAACACATAGGATCATCACATATATTTCACATTCACACTTTTAAATATTTTCATCCCTTTTTAATACGGGTTCCGTTCAACTTGATGGCCCGACGACACAGCTTAATCCCTAAGCTGACTCATCAAACTGGAACGAGTTTCTTTACATTGCCAATCACTATTACACAATAACGACAATTAACCACAAAATTATTTAACCTTTTATTTAATCACAGAATTTCACAATTATAACATAAAATTATACTTTATTCACTTAATCACATCACAAAATTCCCAGTCGCTACAATCTACCCCTGAAAAGGATTCTGTCCTCAGAATTTAGTCTAAACAAATAGATGGGGATACTTCTCTCGCATTTCACTTTCTAATTCCCAAGTTGATTCTTCTATCTTAGGATTTCTCCACAAAATTCTAACTAAAGGTACCACTTTATTTCTAAGCGCTTTCTCTTTTCGATCTAATATTCGCACTGGTTATTCCACATATGAAAATTCTTCTTGAATTTCCACTGGTTCTAACTCGATCACGTGACTTGCATCAACATAATACTTTTTCAATAGAGACACGTGAAATACGTTATGAAGATGTTGCATCTGCGGAGGTAACGCTAGCTCGTATGCCATTTTTTTGACTTGTCTAAACACCTCAAAGGGTCCGATATATCTAGTATTCAGCTTCCCTTTCTTCCTAAATCTGGATTAGACCTCTCCATGGAGATATCTTTAACTACAATTTGTCTCCGGGTTCGAATAGCACATCCTTTCGACTCTGATCTGCATACTTTCTTTTTCGATCCTGAGTCGCTATCAGCCTTTTGCGATTCACTTCCACTTTCTCTTTCGTTTGTTGCACTAATTCTGGGCCTAACAGCCTACGCTTACCAACTTCATCCCAATAGGTAGGGGATCTGCATTTTCTTCCATATAATGCTTCATAGGGCGGCATGCTGATACTCACGTGATATCTGTTATTGTAGGAAAATTCAATCAACGGCAAATGGCCATCCCAATTTCCTTTGAAATCCAATGACAAGTTCTCAACATATCCTCGATCGTTTGAATAGTCCTTTCGATTTGTCCGTCTGTCTGCGGATGATACACGGTACTCATTTTCAACTTCGTTCCCAAATGATCATGAAATTGTCGCCAAAATCTCGAGTTAAATCTCGAATCTCTATCAGATACGATAGACACTGGTACTCCATGACGCATTACAATTTCATCCAAGTACTGCTTGACCAACTTTTCTTATGAGAATCTTTCGTTGATAGGCAAGAAATGCGCTGATTTTATCAGTCGATCGACTATTACCCAAATCGCATCATGATTAGACTTAGTTTTTGGTAATCCTACAACGAAATCCATTGTGATATGCTCCCATTTCCATTCAGGTATGTCCAGTGGTTGAAGCAATCCATTCGGTCGCTGGTGTTCTGCTTTCACTTTTTGACACGTATAACATTTACTTATCCATTCTGCGATTTCCTTCTTCATGTTGGGCCACCAATAACTTTCTTTCAAATTCTTGTACATTTTCGTACTTCCAGGGTGAATCGAAAATCTCGAGTTATGCGCTTCGTGCAAAATCTCGTCTTTAGTTCTTCAATATTAGGAATCCAAATACGCGAGCCAACGTGATATATTCCTTTTTCATCCTTTTGATCTCTCACCTATTCTTCTGATAATTTGTCCTTTTCATTCATGATTCATCATTTGTTCTTGACAACATCGAATCTTTTCCAAAATTTCTGGCTGAAATATCATCGCATACGTTGCTTTATTTGTAAATTATAGAACTCGTACTTCTATTTCCAACTTCTCAAATTCTTTGATCAACTCTTCGGACAAAGTTAACACATTCAACCTTTCTTTGCGGCTCAACGCGTCCGCTACAATATTCGCTTTCCCGGGATGATAACTTATTGTACGGTCGTAATCCTTATTCAATTCCAACCATCTCTGTTGCCTCATGTTTAGTTTTTTCTGCGTAAAGATATACTTTAAGCTCTTGTGATACGTATAAATCTCACACTTTTCTCCGTATAAATAATGCCTCCAAATTTTAAGAGCAAACATTATTGCTGCTAATTCCAAATTATGCATAGGATACTTCTGTTTGTGCGGCTTTAATTGCCTTGACACATATGCTATCACCTTCCCGTGTTGCATTAACACACAACCTAGTCCTTTATATGAAGCATCGTTGTAGATTACAAATTCACCCTTTTCATCGGGTAGAACCAACACTGGTGCAATAACTAACCTTTTCTTTAGCTCTTGAAAACTTTCCTCGCACTTATCCGTTCAAACAAACTTCTCATTCTTCCTTGTCAACTTAGTCAATGGGACAGCGATCTTAAAAAAATCTTATACGAATCTTTTATAATAACCCACTAATCCGAGAAAACTTCTTACTTCCGTGGGAGTTTTTGGTCTATCCCAATTCATCACAACTTCTATTTTTGCGGGATCTACTTTAATACCTTCACTATTAACTACATGTCCGAGAAACTGAACTTCCTTTAGCCAAAATTCACATTTTGAAAACTTCGCGTATAACTTCCTTTTCCTTAAAATTCCTAAAGAAATCTTCAAGTGCTCCATATGTCCTACTTCTGTCTTGGAGTATATCAAGATGTCATCAATAAACACGATTACGAATTTGTCCAAATATTGCTTGAACACTTTATTTATGAGATCCATAAATGCAGCTAGTGCATTCGTCAAACCAAATACCATTACCAAGAATTCATAATGTCCATATTGTTCGAAACGATGTCTTAGGTATATCTTCCGCCTTGATCTTTAACTAATGATACCCAGATCTTAAATCAATCTTCAAGAAACAAGTAGCTCCTTTCAACTGATCAAATAAATCATTAATTTGCGGCAGATGATACTTATTCTTAATAGTCAACTTATTCAATTCGTGATAATCGATACACAATCTCATGCTTCCGTCTTTCTTCTTTACGAACAGCACTGGTGCACCCCACAGGGATACACTCGGGCGAATTACTCCTTTTTTCAACAATTCTTGCAATTGGATCTCTAATTCCATTATCTTGACAAGCGTCATTCGATAGGGAGCTTTTGAAACTGGTTCCGTTCCAAGAGCCTAATTAATCATGAATTTGATCTCTCGATCTGAAGGTAGTCCAGGTAATTCATCTGGAAATACATCAGGAGAATCTTTAACTACTGGAATGTCCTCAATTCTTAAAGATTCCGCCTCTAAATCCTTTACATGAGCCAAATACACTTCGCATCCCTGTCGTAACAATCTCTTCGTTTGGATAGCCATTCGAAACTTCCTTTCTTGCTTTTTCCCTCTAAATATCACTTCAATTCCATCCTTGGTTCTCAACTTCACTTTCTTGTTTTTACATTCGACTTGCGCATCATGGTTTGACAACCAATCCATCCCTAATATAACGTCAAATTCTCCTAACTTAAAAGGTATTAAGTCAACAGAAAAGTGCCGACCTTCTATAACCACATCACAATTGGGACAAATTCTATTGGCAATTATTCTTTCTTGATTTGCTACTTCTATAATCAAATTAGATTCAAGAGGGTACGCTATGAACTTTAGTCTATCAATAACACTTTCAGCAATAAAAGACCTAGTAACTCCAGAATCCATTAACACTTTGACTTCTACTGAGTTTATAACAAGTGTACCTGCTACCACGTCCGCATTTTGTATTGCATCTTTCATGCTCATGTTGAATGTTCTAGCCCTTGGATGGGATGCTAGTACTGCTGGGGGTGGTGGTCCAGCAATCCTAAGCACATTCGCCTTCTGAAAAGCCTCCTTACAGTTCCTTGCCATATGGCCTACCTTTCCATACTTAAAGCAAGTCATCTCTAGTTTTCCTGTACTGCTTAGGCATTCCACTGAGTAGTGTCCTTTCTGATTGCATTTAAAATATGTCGCATTTGGCTTATTGCACCTCCCCGGGTGTTGCTTTCCATAATTCTTACACTCCTGAATTTGGGTCTATTGTCCTTCACTGGTTGTCCCGTCTTCTGGAAACGATTTTTCTGATTTCTATTCCCGGGCTTGAACTTCGGAAACTTATGGTTCTGATTTCCGACATTCTTCCCACACTTTCCTCCAAACTTAGAGCTTCCTTGATCATGTTTAGATTCCTCAAACTTTCTCTTCTTTCCTTCACTTTCCCTCTTAGTTGCTTATCTTTCTCCTTCTACAATCATGGCCTTCTGTACTAACGCAACATAATTCCTTATTTCAAGAAGAGCCACCTGACTTCGAAACCCTGGTTTCAATCCTTGTTGGAATCTTTTGGCCTTCTTCGCTTCAGTATTCACATACACGGGTGCAAACCTTTCTAACTTCGAAAAATTCACTTGATACTCTGCCCTTGTCATGTCCTCTTGTCTAAGATTCATAAACCTCATTTCCAACTGGTCTTGCATATAACTTGGCAGATACTTCTTTAAAAACATTTTTGTAAACTTCTCCCAGGTTATAACTTTTCTGTTAGGAATATGTGTATTAGTTTGATGATAAGTTAAACAAAACACTCAAGTAGAAATATAGTGTTTGTAGCCTCAACGGATAAGACCATCTTGGCTATCCATTGATGGAGTAGCTTTACTTAGAAATAAGTTTAGTATTGTAGCACATTTTAGTCTCTGCATTTAAGTTATAATTCTTAGAAGTTGTGGGAAATTATAAGTCATGTTGACTACTAGTGGATATGCAAATTGGAGGGCTAATTATAAATATTTCATGCCTTGTAATTTTGTATAAATGAAGTAGTATCAACTGATAGATTGAAGGCCTTCAACGGATGAGAAATAAAGCTTCAACGGATGTCTCTAAAGCTTCAACGGATAACATTCATCAACGGATGAGTGCATCAATGGATAAAGCTTCAACTGCTAAAGCATCAACGGATAAAGCCATCAACGGATGAAAGCTTCAACGGATGCTCAGTTCAATAGCAGTTGATAGTGACAATTCATAAGATGACAGAGGCACATGGGCTGACAGAGATAATTGGAATGTGGTAGCCTCTTGGAGGAATAAAAAAAAAGAAGCATTTTCATTCTGGTGTAAACAAGGAAATATTCAAAGATTCACAGATTATCTTAAATTGCATTGGATAGAGAAATGAAGAAGAAACATGTGAATAACTATTTTATAATTGTATTTTATCTTTGTCTTCACTTGTAAACTTGGTGATATATAAACCAAGTAGCAGCTAGTAATTAGAAGTGAATTTTCCAGAGCTGTTTAGAAACACATAGAGAGAAAATCATCTAGTTTGTACTAGGAAGCAGCTGTGATCAATTCTTTGTATCACAGATTTTCTGAAATACACATCTCTGGTGGAACAACAAATCCACCAGAAAAGTTTTTAAAGCCTTTATGTTCTTTACATTTGTGTCTTGAATATACATCTGTCTGTACCTGCTCAAAGCAATTCACACACAACTGTTCATCATACACTTAGCTTTTGAAACTGCTCAAAACTTGAAAAAGTTTTGAGATTTACATTCAACCCCCCTTCTGTAAATCTCATTGTTAGTTCCTTGGGAATAACAACTGGTATCAGAGCTATCTGTTGACATACAAAGAGTTTAAAGATCTATTTTACTAACATCATGAGTAAGAAGGATATTGGAGTGAAGATTCCAATCCTGGAAAGAGATAATTATCATCACTGGAAAGTGAAGATGCATCTACATCTTCTCTCTCAAGATGAAAGCTACATCAACTGCATTGAGAATGGTCCTCACATCCCTCACAAAGTGGCCACAACTGCCACTGCCACAGTTGCTGTTGGACAATCTATTCCTAAGCCAAAAGCAGAATGGACTGATGATGATATTGAAGAGGTTCACAAGGACAAGAAGGCCATGAATATTCTGTTTAATGGCCTAGACAAAGATATGTTTGATAATGTCATTAACAACCAAACTGCTAAGGAAATTTGGGATACTGTGCAACTTATCTGTGAAGGTAATGAACAAGTTAGAGAAAATAAAATGCAGCTTCTCATTCAACAATATGAATATTTTCATTCTGAAGAAGGAGAATCATTGAATGATACCTTCAATAGATTTCAGAAACTGTTAAATGGATTAAAGCTGTATGGCAGAGTGTACCAAGTCGAGGATTTCAACTTAAAATTTCTGAGGTCTCTACCAAAGGAATGGAAGCCTATGACTGTTTCACTAAGGAATTCTCAAGATTACAAGGACTTCACACTTGAAAGATTATATGGAATTTTGAAGACTTATGAACTTGAGATGGAGCAAGATGAGCTATTGGAAAAAGGAAAGAGAAAAGGTGGATCAGTTGCACTTGTAGCTGAAAATGAGAGAACTGAAGCCAGGAATGAAGAAAAGACAATGCCAAGTCTCAAAATTGGCACAAATAAATCAGAAACAAGCAAGAGAAAGGAGCAAACAGCTGAGGTTGAAGACAATTCCAGTCAAGATGACTCTGATGATGTTGATGAACATCTGGCTTTTCTGTCCAGAAGGTTTGCAAAGATGAAATTCAAGTAAAAACACTAGAGCCATTAAGCCAAACAAGAACATGGTGGACAAATCTAAGTTCAAGTGTTATAACTGTGGCACAAGTGGACACTTTGCAAGTGAGTGCAGAAAGCCAACTTCTGAAAAGAAGAAATTTGAGCAAGTGGATTACAAAAAAAAATATTTCGAATTGCTCAAACAAAAGGAAAGGGTTTTTCTGACTCTGGAAAATGATTGGGCAGCTGATGGAGCCAATGAAGATGATGATATGGAGTATGTCAACTTAGCCCTGATGGCTAATTCTGATGAAAATGAAACTAGTTCATCAAGCAACCAGGTAATCACTACTGACCTCTCTCAGCTTTCTAAAAATGAATGCAATGAAGCTATAAAATGATATGTCCAATGAATTATATCATTTACGTGTTTCCCTTAAATCACTGGCTAAAGAGAACACAAGAATTAAAGAAAATAATTTGTTTTTAAGTGATAGGAATGCTGTGTTAGAAGGTAAGGTAATTGAGCTTGAAAAGATTAAAATCAAATACTTATCTGTTGAAAGTGAACTAGAAGAGTCTGTTAAGAAAGTAGAAGTTCTTTCTAGACAACTAGAACGTGAGCAAGAGGTAATCAAGGCCTGGAAAATATCTAGGGATGTTAGTGCTCAAATTGTCAAGGTACAATGAATTGAATCACTCTGTGAGAATGCCTGGAAGAAAAACAAAAAGGAAATAGAATTAATTGATGGACTGTCAACGGATGTGGAATCAACGGATGATGAAAGTCATCCGTTGAAGGAAGAAAATGAGCATCCGTTGAAGGCTCATCAATTGAAACAGGAAAATGATTCTAAAAGGAATAATTTGAAAAATCTCAGTAAGAAGTTTGGTTCAACTTCCAAGAACTTTGTCAAAGAAGAAGCTAGCACATCCAAAGATGCCAGTAAGGTGAATATAGGACACGTGACTTTAGATCAGTTGAAAAATAGGCTTAAGTTGGTTGAGGATAAAAAGGAAACTAAAAGAAAATCTAATAGAAATGGGAAGGTAGGGATTAACAAACACAACAATTACACACCTGATAAGTATGCTCCTAGAAAAAGTTGTGTGCATTGTAGTAGTGTTAATCATCTATCTGCTAACTGCAAATCTGTTAAGAATGCTCCCATGCCTTTAACTCCTTCCATGCCTAACATGTCTATGTCACCACTGCATGCTATGCCTGTTATGTCTCAACAGAATCCACATGCACATTTTGCAAACATGCCATATGTTAATAATCCTTATTTTGCTGCATTTAGTATGCCTCAAATGCTATACAACATGCCTATATGGAATAATATATTTGCACAATCTATGCCTTATCAAATGCAATCAAATGTGCTAAATGATTCTGTGACTAACCCTGCACTTCAACCAACTACACCTGAGATCAAGGTTGACTCAAAGTTACCTAAGTCAAAAGGTGCAGGAAGTGTGAAGTCTAGGAAAAAGATAACAAGGCAGGACCCAAGGAAACCTGGGTACCAAAATCAACTTGATTTGATTTTGTTGTGTACAGGGAAAAAGAAGGAATCTATGGTACTTGGACAGTGGTTGTTCAAGGCACATGACAGGAGATTTCACCCTGCTCACAGAGTTCAAGGAGAGAGCTGGCCCTAGCATAACCTTTGGAGATGACAGCAAAGGGTTCACTATGGGATATGGCTTGATTTCAAAAGAAAATGTCATCATTGATGAAGTTGCATTAGTTGATGGTCTCAAACACAATCTATTGAGCATTAGTCAACTATGTGACAGAGGGAATACTGGTTCCTTCAATTCTGAAGCCTGTGTTGTCACCAGTAAAAAGGACAACAAAGTGGTTCTAACTGGAGTTAGAAAAGGGAATGCGTACTTGGCTGACTTCAACTCTACAGATGAAGAATCGATTACTTGTCTTTTCAGCAAAGCAACTCAAGATGAAAGTTGGTTATGGCACAAGAAGCTGTCCCATTTGAATTTTAAAACAATGAATGATCTAGTCAAAAAGGACTTAGTTAGAGGAATGCCTTTAGTGGAATTCTCAAGGGATGGACTGTGTGATGCTTGTCAGAAAGGAAAGCAAAATAGAGCATCATTCAGTAAGAAGCTTGAATCAGCAATTGATGAACCATTACAACTGCTACACATGGATCTTTTTGGAAAAGTCAATGTATTGTCAATTTCAAGGAAAAGATATTGCCTAGTGATTGTAGATGATTTCTCAAAGTTTTCATGGACCTATTTTCTTGGATCAAAGGATGAAGCTAGTGAAATCATTATCAATCATATCAAGCAAGTCAACAACCATCCAGATTTCAAAGTAAGGAATATCATGAGTGACAATGGAACTGAGTTCATGAATACGACCATGAGGTTGTTCTGTGAAGAAAATGGGATCATGCATGAGTTCTCAGCTCCAAGGACTCCACAACAAAATGGTGTGGTGGAAAGGAAGAACAGATCACTAATTAAAGCTGCAAGAACAATGCTTGAAGAGCCAAAACTCCCAACATACTTTTGGGCTGAGGCTGTTAACTGTGCATGTTACACTCAGAATATTTCTTTAATCAATCAGGCAAAAGGCATGACTCCCTATCAATTGTTCAAGAGAAGAAAACCAACCTTAAACTTCCTTCATGTCTTTGGTTGCAAATGCTACATTCTAAGGAACCAACCTGATCACAAAGGAAAGTTTGATGCAAAGGCTGATGAAGGGATATTTGTTGGTTATTCTGCTGGAAAATCATATAGGGTCTACAATCTAAGAACCAACATTGTTATGGAATCTGTGCATGTTGTGTTTGATGATAAAAAGATTGATGGACTAACAGATGAGGGACATCATGAAGGATTCAAATTTGACAATATTGAGATATATCCGTTGAAGTACATAATGGAGCATCCGTTGATCATAGTTCATCAATGGATAATCAATTTACATCATCAGTTGATAGAACTCCTAGTTCCTTGCAAAGGACCAATAACTCAGGGGGAGTTTTAACCAATCAACACTCTATCTCACATCATGACAATACTGAGGCAACCTCATCTAGAGCTAATCTACCACCTCAAAGGAAATGGACCAAGAATCATCCTTTGAATTAATCATTGGTGATGCAACATCTAAGGTGCAAACTAGAAGGGCTATTCAAGATGAATGTCTATACAGTAGTTTTCTATCACAGGAGGAACCTAAAAGAGTGGAAGAAGCTCTATTGGATCCAGATTGGATTTTAGCAATGCAAGAGGAGCTAAACCAATTTGAGAGGAACAAAGTATGGAAGCTGGTACCCAAGCCAAAGAACAAAATTTCTATTGTCATAAAATGGGTATTCAGAAACAAGATGGATGAAAATGGCATTATCAATAGGAATAAAGCTAGATTGGTTGCCAAGGGCTACTCTCAACAAGAGGGAATAGATTTTGATGAGACATTTGCTCATATTGCAAGACTTGAAGCCATCAGAATTTTTCTAGCCTATGCAGCCCATGCCAATTTCAAAGTCTATCAAATGTGTATTAGTTTGATGATAAGTTAAAAAAAAAACTTAATTAGAAATCTAGTGTTTGTAGCCTCAACGGATAAGACCATCTTGGCTATCCGTTGATGGAGTAGCTTTACTTAGAAATAAGTTTAGTATTGTAGCACATTTCAGTCTCTGCATTTAAGTTATAATTCTTAGAAGTTGTGGGAAATTGTAACACCCCCAGATCCGGGGTCGGGGATCCGGGTCGTCACGAGTTCCATTTCCCTTAATAACACCCAATCTTAATAATTACTCAACTACTCTGTACTGTGACCCCACAATAAACACACACACCACACGTTATAGTCTCAGAGATGAACATCAAAAAAAAATAACCACAAGTCATTTTATTCCACAATTATCTGCCAATACACCTTAAAAGGTTTTCTGAATAAATTTTACATTTCTTTGCCATTATTACAATTCATAATTATACATAAATCTGGTACATTAGAAGTTGAAAGCCTAGCCTATTGGTAGTTCCTACCTCAGCTACGGCGGCATCAATGCTTCTAGAAAACTACGGAACATCTCCTAATCGCTTGCGAATTGGGAGCTTGGTCCTGTTCATCCTTTCTATCTGTTGTTGTGTGATGAAAGAAGAAAGCAAGGGTGAGCAGCAAGCCCACCAAAATAATATGTATAATGATTAACAATATATGAGCCTACTCATAGTACTCATGAAAGTCTTGGTCAAAAGAAATGAACCAAGTTGATATCTTAATGCGATGAAGTCGCAAAATATTCAGTATATATATATATACATATATACTTTTCAAAATATTGGAAGTCCTCTTCCATGCACAATATACACAAAGTCCCAGTGTATAACTGTATAAAAAAAATATCGTTGCAAGGTGATCTCATATATCTAACCTTGTCTCAACGTTTTTCTGAAAATCTTTGTCATACATAAGACAATTATTAATTAGATATAAGCTTAAAAGATGAAGTTACCAAATACTCCAATATACTTATATCTTTCCCAAATACTACTTGAACTACCACCGTTCAAGTTATAATTAGCTTCAAAAGTTCATCACATAGATGAGACTAAAAGGCAAGATTTGAATAGATTAAATCTTTAAAATATTATCAAAATATAATGAAGTTACGAGATACTTCATTTGATGTAAACATCATTTTGAAAACTTGACCCTGCCAACACTCAACAATCGCCCAACCGTAGCCTTTCTATCGAAGTGCTCTGGGTAGTGTTGCAGAAATTATCCAATTGGATGATGAACTCATTACGGGAGTTTGCCGCGCCAGGAAGACCACTTACGATGATCAGTCGTAGTAGTACAACCCCACCATTTTCTACATGTAGAGGAGAACCTGTCGGATTTACTTGTCAACCGAACACTGAACTCCTAAGGAATGGACCGCCTTAGCGGAACTTCCAGGCCATTTGGGCCAATATAATAAGGCTGGGCCGGCGCTACTCGGCCACTTACGCCACTCCTAGTTCAGATGAAATCCATGACTCTGAAACGTAAAGCTCGTCCCCACTTTCCCCAAGTAGAAACTTGTTGATACGGCTCCACCAAGAAGTCGTATCCATTTGGAAAGGAGAACTCACCGATATTTCCCAGGCGATGCCTGTTAATGGATTAACTTGTTCCAAGAATTTTACTTCCCGAGTGTTGGGTAAGTAATCAATTCATTTATCAAAACAGCAACCTTGTTGCGAATATAAAACACACCACAGAGCCGGATCCCTCAGGTTTTGAGAGAGTATTTAAATCCCCTTAAAAGGAAGATCTTAAATATAAAAATGAGTTTTGGGATCCGCTCTAACTTTTAAAAATCATTTTAAAGACTCGAAAACACTTTATAGAGTGTTTGGAGTAAAGCTGATTTAATGAAGTAAATCAGTCCCCAGAATATTTAGAAAATGACTGAATATTATTATTTAAATAATATTCCCATAAAGAATAATCTTTATAAAAATAATTGAAGTAAAAGTATTAAAACTTATACTTGAAACGAGTATTAAATAACCAAAGATATACTTATATGAAAGTACTATCTTTATTTGAATAATCGAAAATAAGTTTGATTATTTACACCTTATTCTTTAATAAAATAAAGAATATATCTCAGCAAATAATTGGAGTCATAGATCCTCAAATGAATATTCAAAAATATTCATTAAATAATATAAACTGAGTCATAAGCCCTCGAATGAATATTCAAATAATATTCAGATAATAAAATAAAAGGAGTCATAAGCCTTCGAATAATATTCGAAATAATATTCAATTAAGTAAAATAAAGGTATCGAATAAACCTTATTCGATCCATAGTTTTAAAAACTATATCCATATATATATAAATATATATATATATATATAATATACTCGGGAACATCGACTCCCGGTTTAGAAATATGTTCACCTTTTATCCCCTATACTAAGGGTATACGCAACTACTTGCTTATTTCTAGCATAGGTATTATGCAACTATAAGCATTGAAATCAACAGATAGATAACCAGATTACGAAACAGACATGCATATATACCATATTAGCATGCTCCAATATATCGCAAAATTTGCTAATAACAATCATGCAATATCACAAGATAATGCATATACATATATTTACATCACAACAACAGTATAACGGGTAGAAAACTTGCCTGAGCGACTTGGGGTGATAAAAGGCTCGGGACGAGTCTGGTAACGTATAAACAACAAGTAAGTTGGAATTAAACCAAAATCACTTGTAAATCTATACTTTAACTAACTTAGACTCTAACGCTTGCTTTGCGCTCACTGATTTGCTTAAGTCACTCGGGTACCCTCGGCTCCACCATTTTTAATAATTTAACCTTTACGAGTTTTAAAGCGATTCCTTCGCGAGTGTCTTCCCAACTGCCTAACACACTTACCATAAATGTTTCATACATTAATTAACCCTTTTTGGTCTTTAACCTATATTTCAAAGTAAGGCGAGGGGAAAAGTTTCGTTCGCGAAACGCCGTTACTTGAAACGGTCATTTCTCCTAAACCGTGCATCGGAATCGAACGAACTATATATCAAAACGAAGCTCGTAACATGAGCTATCTAAACATGGCAATGGTAAAAATCTAGCAGGGGGTTCTCGGGTCCTAATGTTATGCACAAAAACAGTCTAAAGAAAATCGGACGTTACGACGGCTATGTTTACGCGTTTTCCCAATTTTAAACCATTCAATACCAACCACAATTCAACCCCAAATCAATCATACAACCAATATCCCTCCAAACCACATCATAACAGCCCCAACAAATCCACATTAACCATTTATACTTATTCCTCACATGAACTAAAAGCTTTACTTAGGTTCTTTAACTAATTACCAAGATTTACAACTCCAACAATGCAACAAAACCAACTAATCTCTACAAACTCAACCAAACTTCAACCATTCAAGCATCATGCTTCACATATGCTATATCAAACACATTCAATCCTAATTACTCAAAACTAAAGCTAGGGTTTATAGTTTATACCTTCCTTGGAGAGTGGAGAATCAAGAGAATGGCTTGGAATCACCTTTAAAGCCCTTATCCAAGCTTAATCTAAACAAAACTTCAAGAACACAAATTTTAGTTCTTGAAAACACTATTCACCATCTTCTTTCATGATTTATAGAAAAAGATTGGCTTGGAATTAGAAGCTTAAACTTATAGGAAGTATGTAACTATCCATGGGGAAGCTTAGATAATTACCTTGCTAAATAGTAAGTGGAGGAGCTTGGACTTTCATTTTTTTAAGAAATGCACCCGAGAGCATGAAGAAGAAGAAGAAAGATTTTTGTGTTTTGTTTGGTGAAATGAAATGATTTGCTTGGTTGGTTGATTTTTGTTGTTTGCTTTAGTGAATTACCTAGTTGCCCTTGGTTTTGTATGGTTAAAAAGTCACCACACCTCCTTCCTTCCCATGTCATGCTTGTGTCACCTTGCACATGTCATAATGCTCCCACTTGTCCACACCTTGTGGTTTGATGATGTCACAATCCCTGGCTTCTTGTACAAGCTTGTCTCTTGGTCACTTATTTGTTTTACGGTTCACTTATCTTTCGTTCTCGTTTATCGTTTGAGGGATCACACCCGGGATCTTATTACTTAGGTTCCCTTAACCTTTCTCAATACATTATATTCCTTTTTATGATCCTCTATTATAATCCTTTAATTTAAATCCTTTTTATCCTGTTACCTTATACTCAATTCTCTCCGTATCTTGTGGATTTCCGGGAAAAACCAAAGTGTTCAGAATTGGATTCTGACGATCTTTACATACACTTATATACCACATAGAGTACTAATAATATCCCATAAGATCAATAACAGAACCCCTACATAGCGTGGCATGAACAGTTTTCTCATTCAGCAAAAACACTATTCATAAGGGTTTCAAAAATTTCCAAAAGTTGGGGTTATTACAGAAATTATAAGTCATGTTGACTACTAGTGGATATGCAAATAGGAGGGCTAATTGTAAATATTTCATGCCTTGTAATTTTGTATAAATAAAGTAGTATCAACTGATAGATTAAAGGCCTTCAACGGATGAGAAACAAAGCTTCAACGGATGTCTCTAAAGCTTCAACAGATAACATCCATCAACGGATGAGTGCATCAACGGATAAAGCTTCAACTGCTAAAGCATCAACGGATAAAGCCATCAACGGATGAAAGCTTCAACGGATGCTCAGTTCAATAGCAGTTGATAGTGACAATTCATAAGCTGACAGAGGCACATGGGTTGACAGAGACAATTGGAATATGGTAGCCTCTTGGAGAAATCAAGAAAGAGCAGCATTTCCATTCTGGTGCAAACAAGAAAGTATTCAAAGATTCACAGATTATCTTCGATTGCATTGGATAGAGAAATGAAGAAGAAACATGTGAAGAACTATTTTATAATTGTATTTTATCTTTGTCTTCACTTGTAAACTTGGTGATATACAAACCAAGTAGCAGCTAGTAATTAGAAGTGAATTTTCCAGAGCTGTTTAGAAACACATAGAGAGAAAATCATCTAGTTTGTACTAGGAAGCAACTGTGATCAATTCTTTGTATCACAGATTTTCTGAAATACACATCTCTGGTGGAACAACAAATCCACCAGAAAAGTTTTTAAAGCCTTTGTGTTCTTTATATTTGTGTCTTGAATATACATCTGTCTGCACCTGCTCAAAGCAATTTACACACAACTGTTCATGTTATTCCCAATGGACTAACAATGAGATTTACAGAAGGGGGGTTGAATGTAAATCTCAAAACTTTTTCAAGTTTTGAGCAGTTTCTAAGGCTAAGTGTTTGAGTGATCAAATGTGTGTGAATTGCTTGAAGCTGATGCAGACAGATATATATATTCAAACACAAATGTAATGAACACAAAGAACTTTAAAAAAACTTTTCTGGTGGATTTGTTGTTCCACCAGAGATGTGTTATTTCAGAAAATCTGTGATTCAAAGAATTAAATCACAGCTGCTTCCTAGTACAAACTAGATGATTTTCTCTTTTGATATTTCTAAATAGCTCAAGGAAAATTCATCTCTAATTACTAGCTGCTACTTGGTTTATATATCACCAAGTTTACAAGTGAAGACAAACTGTAAAATACAATTGAAAAGATTCTTCACATGTTTCTTCTTCATTTCTCTATCCAATGCAATCTAGAGTAATCTGTAAATCTTTGAATACTTCCTTGTTTGCATCAGAATGGAAATGCTGCATTTTCTTGATTCCTCCTAGAGGCTTCCACATTCCAGTATGTCTCTGTCAATCTATGTGCCTCTATCAGCTTATGAATTGTCACTATCAACTGCTAATGAACTAAGCATCCGTTGAAGCTTTCATCCGTTGATGCCTTATCCGTTGAGGCTTTATCCGTTGAAGCTTTATCCGTTGATGCATTATCAGTTAAAGTCTTTATCCGTTGAAGCACTTATCCGTTGATGGATATTATCCGTTGAAGCATTTATCCGTTGATGGATATTATCCGTTGAAGCATTGTTTCTTATCCGTTGAAGGTCTTCAATATCCGTTGACACTTCTTCACTTATACAAAATTACAAGGCATAAAATATTTACAATTAGCCCTCCTATTTGTACATCCATTAGTAGTCAACATGACTGATTATTTCCTAACAACATCTAAGAATTATAGCTTGATACCAGAGAGTGAAATGTGCTACAATACTAAACTTATTGCTAAGTAAAGCTACTCCTTCAACGGATAGCCAATATGGTCTTATCCGTTGAGGCTACAAACACTAGATTTCTACTTAAGTGTTTTGCTTAACTTATCATCAAACTAATACACATATTCCTAACAATCTCCCCCTATTTATGTCTACTAGAACTGTAGGCATAAATTTGGGTTTAGCTTGATGATAACAAAACACTTAACAAATATATAAACTGTAACAAAGTAGAAATTCAAAAGTGCTACAAAAATGTATATGCTGAGATGGAATTGAAGAATTACATTGTTTCCAAGGGTGCTCCTTTAGCTTGAGCAAATTACTTTCTTATCCTTTGATCCCTGGTTTTCTTTCCTAGCCTCCTGTCATTCTCCTCTATTTGAAGTTGAAGTTGTCTGTAGAATTCAGCTTCATCTTCTTCGTTGATATCTAACTTAGATTGCATATCCTTGAGAGTTTCATTAAGGGCAATCTTTAGCTGATCTTCAATTCTGAAAAATCTTCTGACTCCTTTGTTGTCTCTGAACTCCATCAACCAATGAGGTGATTTGTGAATTGTAATTCCTCTTTCTTGAATGAGTAGAGTTCTAGGCAAGGCATTTGGCTCCCTCCAAGTTTTCCTTATGTTGGCAATCTTGTTGAGAATCTCAGTCTTGGCAGTCCTGGTAAAGCCAGAATCCTTCTGTATGGCTGAGTAGACTCTAATCAAGGTAGAGTAGCCTTCATTCAGAATTCTGTGAAGAGGCCATGTTCTTTCCCCAGCTCCTTTGTATTTGAACACTAGTCTCTCAGGTAGCTGTCTGTAGGCAGCTATTCCCCTTACATCCTCCAGCTCATCCAGATAGAGTTCAATGTTTGAAAATTCTTTTATGTCACAGATGTGAACATAATCATCTTTAGAGGTTTGAGGTTTAGGCTTAGGCTTCTGTGTGAATTTGATTGAGGCTTTAGAGGGTGTTGATTTGATTCTTCTTTTCTGCTTCTTTGATGGTGGAGAAGAGGTTAGGAAGGTGGGCAATTTGATGGTGTCCCAATCAATTGGTTCCTCCTTGGGAATGATTATTTCACCATGAATATTCATGAAGGGGTCAGGTACAATTGGTTCAGGAATAGAGGGTAGTGGTTTGGATATTGATTGGGTTTTTTCAGTCTTATCTACCTTCTTTCTCTTTGCATTGACCTTCTTTCTTTTCCCTTTCTGCCATTCTTCCTTACTTCTTTCCTCCATCTCAGTACCAACCATGTCCCCCATAGCTTCATCTTCACCTTTGTCTTCAATTTCTTTTTGTTCTTCAGCCTGACTTGACTTTAGCTGTTTTTCAAGCCTTGTTTGTGCTCTTTTGTCAGCCTTTAGCTGTTTGGCTTCTTCCTTCAACCTTTTGGTTTCTTCCCTCTTGGCTATTGAGAATTTGGGAAGTCCTTGCATCACACATATGCTCTTTCCCTCTCTGAAGATAATAGCCATGTTTCTCCTTATAGCCTCATCCATGGTCTCTTTGAGATATGCAATACTTCTACCTAAAAGCTTGTCCTCATCAGCTTTTGGAAGAGGAAAATCCACCTCTTTTAGAGGATTCTTTGTAGAGTCCTTATTGGATCTGTTGTTGGGCTTGAGAACCATAGGTTGCAGATCTTTGGAAAAAGTTTCTCCATCCTTATGCCTCCCTACTGGCTTGAGTTCCATAATAATTGATTCCACTTTTGTGCTATGCTTCACAGATTGTGATTGAGAAGTTGTAGAACCAAATATTAGTTGCATCTTTTCATAAATCTTCTTCCTTTGCTCTTTGACTTGCAATTCAGCTACTGCTATCTGGATTAGATCAATTCCATCTAGCTTTCCTTT